>NC_064872.1:89364691-89532191 GCF_943734695.1 Anopheles maculipalpis | reverse complement strand
CTTCTCCTTACCCATTTTGATGTAGACCGTTTACTGGAGGAGGGGAGGGGTGGAAGCCAAAAAATGATCGTAAAAAATTAATTGAAAATGGCTTCAATATATACGAAGAACATGCTCCACCCAATCGCGGAAAATTTGCAACTACATGTTCGTAAGGAGAGGGACGTTGCGAATTAAGATGAGATAATTTCTTGTGGTGTGCGTGTGTGTGTGTGTACGTGCATTAGTGTGCAATTCGCTTTCCAGTTTTATCGAACATACACGTATGCACACGTTTCTCCATTCGCATACAGACTCCACGCATACACATTCACTTTTCCATAAGCAAGAATGTGTGTGTATATGCGAGTGTGTGTGTGTGCGCATGCGAGTGTGTATGTGTGCGTGTACCACACACACATCGCCTACTGCTTTGCGCTCGGCACATCAGCAGCAGACGGCAACGGTTAACACGCATACACATACATATGAACGGCCAACAAATCGGCTAAATTCATGCGGTCATTTTTCCATCGCAAGTGACTCACGCGTGCTGCAAATAAGCCGGAAGTACAAAATGATAATTCGTACTATTTCACCACTGAAGGTGTAGTTAAATTCGAGTCAGCGCTGGAGAAAGGCTGCAGCAGTTTGCTAGTCTTCTCCAGCGAACTTCTCCGAACACCAGAATCGCAGCAGGCCTATCCAAAATGGCTGCCCGGCTTCTAGTTCTTTCTCTCATCCCATCGTGCCCGCGAGTCTTTTCCAGACAGTGTACCCGGCGCCATGTTTGAAATGGTTCTACCTTCCCACTTTAATTGAAGAAGGGTAGAATTTCAAAACGTTGTACCTAAAACTAAGGGATCAAGTTCGACCTTTCAATCCCGGAAAGTTGCAACGTGAGAAGCACAAACAGCTTCCCCATCAAATGGTTACCCGTAGCTCCACGTGTAGAATTTACACTCTCACCAGAAGTCGGTACACCCTGATGAAATTCCTTCCATCAGGAATGTAGCATTCCCGAAAAAAACATCTAATTAGGCACAACTAATTTCATACTTCACCCCCATCAAATGCACATGCACCAAAATTAGAATTGAATTCCAAAAATTGAAAGCGATTCTATTCACAGTTTGTCGCCACGTGTCCAACTATTTCACCGACGCTGGAAAAATGCCACCGTTTCAGGTGAGCCTTCACAGCCAAAAATGTCCCACAATTTCAACACAAACTTAATCAGCATCACCACAGTTGCCACAACAGATTATATCGTCCGACATAATTCACTTTTCCTTACGAAGTCAGTTGCACCCACCGTACACCACACTGATTTTACTTGCCACACCAGCTTCACACTTACAATTCGAATTCAAACAAAGGGCTAGCGAATGACTTGTTCTGGCGAGAGACACGAACAAAAGAAGGAAGAAAATGGACGGCGCCAACGCTTTTATACTGGAATGTACTTCCACGGGCTGGGCCATTGGGAACGGTTTCGTGAAGCACTTGTAATCCGGGAGTGACAGTTGTGGCTCATGACAATTTCATTTATTGGTGCTAATCGCGTAGCCACACAGGAGTGTAAGGATATTATTCTATGTTTAAATATTTATTTTTAAATTACAAAGTACCAATTACTGTGCAAAATCAAATAATTTGTAACTAAAGTATCCGTTCTGTCAACGGGGAAAAGAAGAAGGAGCGTTCCAGAAACGGTGTCCACCACTAGCCAGCAAGCTGGATAGAGAAAAAACGCACTTTCGGAAAACGCATACTTGACCGGAAGTTCTCCAGCAAGCAATTATTGCTTCTCTGCCCATGCTAGATTTCATTTCATTTTTCTTTTTGAATGCATGAATTGGGATTGAAACAAAAATTCAGCGCGTTAAGTACGATTTTATTAGCCAGAACTGCATGTCTTTAGATAAATAAATCAAACTGCAACACTAACGCAAGCGAGTATTTCACCGCAACAAAATATCAAGCAAGCGCAACACGGCGTTCAAAGTATGCGGATGAAGCTTTTCTAGCTGTCATCAGCTGAATCGTTTGTTTACGTTCCGAGAGGCGTTTAAAATTAGTTTGTAAACATACCACTCTTCTGCGCAACCGGCTTGCAGCACCGAGGCAGTATCCTTTGCGATTTGGCGTCCTTTTTAATTTTAGCAACAAGTGGATTTTTTTGCATCAGTGCTATTAATATCGTGACGCTGCAAGATGAATATGCTCGAGACAGACATGTGTGCGACCAGCGACAGCCTGTACAACATTGTCCGGTTAGCGGCAGTGTTCGGTGGTGATTGTAAGTACACCGGGTGACGATCGATATGTCGTCAAGTATAAGATCGTTATCACAAAACCATTTTTTTCTTCCTTTTCTTCTAAAGCAACGAAAGATTTAAACCAGTATACCGAAATGGTGGAAAAATTGTGTGTAATCGACAGTCAAATGAACAACCATCGGAAAGCAATGGAAGATTCGTCCAGGGAAACAACCATTGAAGGCTTTGATCATGTAAATATACGATAGTTCCACTCAAAATGTGTTCACAAGCTAATGAATATACCTTTTCTTATAATTGTTCTAGTCGTACAAAACTAAGTTGGAGAAAAAGAAACCCAACTTGCGGTCGCACAAACGGTACAAGGAATTTGTACAATATGCCAAACCACTTCTTAATCCATCTCTGGACGGACAAACCACTGATCAGAATCAGAACGATGGCGATGAATTGATGATCGAGGATGATATTCCTAATATGATCGATCCAATAACAAAGCGCCCGTTAGAAGTTCCGGTGCGCAATAAGCAGTGTAATCATGTGTACGAAAAGACCACCATGGAGCAGCTGCTAAAGCGAAACCCACGAACCCGCTGCCCCATTATGGGATGTGCTGCGCAAGGATATGTTCAGCTTAAGTTGCTTGAGGTGGATGTTAAACTGCAGAGGCAACTGATGCGAGCCCGTTCAGCTCTCTTGTAATCAGAGGAATGGATTATTATTAATAAATCTCATTGTTGTCTTTGAACTATTAATGGAATTTTTAATGAATGTAGCATTTAATTTCATAAGCATAGATAGCTAGAGCAGCTTGGTGGTGAGGCGGCAACGGAGCTGTAGTTAGAGGACCGACTCTCCATAATATTACGTGGTATCAGCAAGTCTAGTAAGCCTTTAGATGGCCCTAGTTGAGTCCGAAGAAGAACGATACTGCTTATCTAAATGCAGTGTTTGTATTGGATAGGATGAGAATGACAAATTCATCCGGATCTGGACCAATACAGAAGCAATCGAGCACCATACACCAACTCATTCGCGGAGAACAATCGACAGAATAATCCTTGGTACCGAACGTGTTAAGGAGGTGTCAGATACTACAAACTCATTAAGCGTTGACTAAAATGGATAGGTCAATCTTAGTAGGCCTTTGAAAAATATGTGTAAAAGCTGAGATTGATCGGATTGATGGGAGAAGCTTCGATAATTAACAGTTAACCTGATGTAGTGATTCTTTTGCGTGATATCTAACAGGAGGAGTGTTGCGAATGCTTATAGTAAGACGTGATTTTGTTGAGAATTTTGTTTCATCGAAGTGCACTTTTCTACTTGTCAACAAAGCATAACTTGTCCTGTTCTCAATTCTTTAAGATAGGATGTAATGTGCATTGCATCCATTGCGTACTTTTGAAATTCAGCGCCAAGTTTTTTTCGTCTTTTTTGCATCATTGATATCGCGACCCTACAAGATAAATATACTTTTTCTAACAATTGTTTTAGTCGTACAAAACTAAGTTGGAGAAAACAGGGAAGAAAAAGAAAACCCCAGCGAGAGAAAAACCCAATGTGAGGTCCCACAAACGGTACAAGGAATTTGTACAATGTGCCAAACCACTTCTAAATCCATCTCTGGACGGACAAACCACCGATCAGAATCAGAACAATGAAGATGAATTGATGATCGAGGATGATATTCCTAATATGATCGATCCAATAACAAAGTGTAACCATGTGTACGAAAAGACTGCCATCGAACAGCTGCTAGAGCGAAACCCATGAACCCGCTGCCCCATGATGGGTTGTGCTGCGCAAGGATATGTTCAGCTTAAGTTGCTTGAGGTGGATGTTAAACTGCAGAGGCAACCCGTTGCGAGCCCGTTTTGGTCTCCTGTGATCAGACGAATAGATACGTATAAATAAATCTCTCGGACTATTAATCTTTTTAATTTATATGTATGGACCGATAGTGAAGCGACAGCGGTGTCGGTCTTCAAACGGCAGGACCGGGGTTCAAATCCCATCCGGACCATCCAACTACGTGTTATCGGCAAGTCTAGTAAGCATTCAATTTTCAGCGCGACCTAGCAGATCGTTAAGCCAAGAAGAAGAGTTTATGTAGAGCGAAATAGCCTAATCTAAATGTGACACTTGAAAAAATCATGTAAATATTTTGTGGACAATTAAGATGCGCTTCCCCAGTGTTCGATTAGCACTTGCCAATTACCCCAACCGAACCGCAACAAAAGTGAGCAGCGTCACGAAAACTACGTGTACGCTTTCGGTTTGCTTAGCTGCTGCTGACCTTAGAGCTAATAAAGTGCATAGAACCTTCACAGAGGTAATCCGGCCCCACATACAAACTCATTCGAGTTGCGCGTAGCTAACTATTGCGGCGTGCATACAGCAGTAGTTAGATTAGTATTATTTGGCCGTCCTATTGTATAGTGATTAGATCAATCATCATCCCGAAGGTGACATCAGTGAAGACTGCTTGAATGTGGTCCTCATCGTGACGATCTTCATCAGAATCGGTTTGATGAAACTACACCGAGAACTCGCGATGCTTTCGCGTATAGTGCGCCCGCGCGCGTGCTGTAACAAGTGCGGCTCAACCACGGGCTTTTTGATTTAGGAGTTTCTACGTTTCTACACAAGATTGCAAGCCTAGATAAACCTTCCGCCCGATAACGCCATTACATTCCACTGAGAGCGCTCGGATGATAAGAACTCACAGACAGGGGAAGTAACTTGGCACATGGAAGACAGGTTTCACGGTTGAACGCATTTACGAGTGAAACATTGAACGTGGCAGAACGGTGAGACCAGTGTCGAAAGCCGTATGTAGTGGCAGTGTTAATTTTACCAGGAAAGGAAATCGGTGTACAGAACGGATTAATACCGCCAAATCGCATCCACCAATCGTGATCGGTGATAATTGTGAGCCGCGAAATATATATTTTCTAATTCAAAGTTCCGGACACTCGCCGTACACCACTCAAAACCTTTCCAATGTGTTATGGAGCCATCCCAACCCTAGACCAGGAGGCATACCTTCGTGGAGAAGGAACTGGTAACTTTCGAATAAACAGGTGAGCCAAAGCTCTCTACAGGCGGTGGCGGTGCTATTGGAAGGATGTTTTTTTTTTTTCGTTGCAAATTTTATCTCTGTTTCCTATCCCGCTTTGAAGGTTTATGATGTGAGGCTTTATATCATGTGAGCTAATGGTACGGTTGTGTGTATGGGTTTAGGGCTAAGAAAATATAATTATGATAAACAACGTGAAAAGAAACAATTTAACGTCAATTAATCCTCATTACATGGATTACAAGAAAGAGGAATATTATATGGTGAATCAAATTTGGCTTATTTTTATGTTTGAATGTATACTATTTAAATATCAACACGACAATTTCCATACAAACGATTGTAAGAAGCTATGACTAATAGATGTATCTTTTAACGATCGTCAGAGAGTCAAGAACACCTGTACGTACCTGCTAAACAGCACTTAAACAGCGTACACGCTCTAGCTTCTCGCTTTGTGCCTAGTGTAATGGAATAAGAAATGTTTTTTATTTTATCATTTTTCACAGCTTTAAAGACCCTACTGGGTCGTCTTACTTGTGATGATTTACAAGACTTCTTCACACTAGATAGCCAGACAGGATTGAAACCAGGGTTTCACTTAACGTACATCACGTCCATCACGTGAATTATGTATCACTTTCACCTTATCGTACATGGTACCCTTTACCATACTTTATTCCAAAACTCCAAAACTGGTTCTGGTTTAGGCTTGATGTAACCAAACATAGAATATTTTTACATCGTATCTTTTTTTTTTTTTTATTCAACAAAAGCGAGCACAAAAGAGACTCGCTTACTTTCGACAGTGCCTTCGACGGTTGTTTCGATGCACTGAATTAATTCGGTACGGGAAGAAGGATGCCCAGCATAACCCCCCCCCCCCAGGAATTTTTGCGCCGTGACAAGAGGATGGATGACTTATTTTAAAACAACGCATCCCGTTGTCGCACACTTCTCCAATCGGTTTGGTAACGTTGGCTAAAAGTTAATTTTACAGCACTTTTTGTGCTATTATTTTGGAATAATTTAATGTGTAGTTGAACATTTCGACAACGGCATGGGCTAGGTGCCCATTCTGAGGCAGAAACGAATGTAGTAGAAGCCTTAAGAACATTAAGATGATACGATGGAGTGCGTATGTACGCGATCGTACGTTCGTCAGTGTAACAACGTGGCACAGCGATTCGTTCGTCAAACAATTGCAATGATATGGATCGGGTAATTATGCGTACGTACGAAAGGTATAGTGCGAAACGGTTAGCTGCAGTCGGACAGCCCTAGCCCAGCATTCGTTGTCTCTGCTATTGGGATAGACAACATACACACATCTCGGTAACGCGCTCGCGACCGATGAAATGATTTATTTTCAGTCCAAATTTCACATCAGCCAGGATCGTACGTCGCGTGAGGACGGTGAATCCATTGGCAGTTCGACCCAGTGGTAGAGTGCGAGTTTAACGGCAAGTGCGTGCGACCAAAAAGGTACCATCTAAGTGATAAAGTTGGCTTAAAATTGTGCCAGTAGGCCCAGCAGCCACCAACTAACCAAAGTTCTGCCTTCTGTATTGACTTTAGCAAATGTTGATCGATAACTGAAACCTACATTATACTAGCCACGCTTCCCTTCAACCTATTTCTCTTGACTTAAGTGTTTTTCCGTTCCGGGAAAGCGAAAAAAAATTACCCCTCGCTGCTAAAATAAGCGGGGTAAGAAGACAGCTATTTGCTTGTTCTGTGAGGATTTTTTTTGTCTTCTTCGACACACGCATTAGAATTTATCGCACAGAAAGACGTGTCGAAGTCGATGCCGTGTTGTAGTTCTCAAAGAGTTTAAAATGGATGATTGTTGTGTCTGAAAACACAAAGCAAAAGCAAAGCAAAAAAAAAAAAACAAGAAGCTTCGCTTAATTGATTACACGCCACATGTTAGGAACGATGATTTTAGCGTTGAGGAGGTTATCAAGCTAAAAGCTCCCGTAATTCTATAAGCCTGAAGGGTCAAATAATTACAAAGATTAAGAGCCAGAGAGAGGTTTCAGGTTTTCGGAAGCCATTTCGTCACAGAATAACACACGAGATGAGATGAATTTTTAAGCCCAAAGTGAATTAAGTAATAAAACGGAAATTCGAAGCCTGACACGTGCTGCAATTTTTATAGTTGACAATTCAGTGCACGATTTATAAAACTATTGTCTTCCATTTTGTGGCACAGGTTATCACAACGCAGGCCATCTGTGTGGGAAGCAATATAAGTAGGGCAAAGTTGTCTTTCATTATTTACTCACGATCATGATCATGATCAAGTTCAAGGTTATCAGGCGGCAGTAATGCCGGTGGTGGTGGTGGTTCGATGACCACCGTCTCAACTGTGGCTTCCAATTTTCAGCTTCATAAATCCTTTTGCGAAATTTACACATCTTCGATATTACGTCTTTTCGTTTTAGGCCACCGTCCCGTACGCTGTCCGCCGTCACACGGTCCGTACTGCCTCAGGTGCGTCTATTTCGCATACAGGTACCGGACAACACACCGTCCACAACAGCGTCCACAACGAACGTTACCGTTTCCCGGCCAGAACCCGAACGTACGAACCAAACCACAAACTAACCTGATACCCCGGATGGTGCCCACCACACACCAGAAAGCCCCAAGTCCCTGAGTTTCACTTATCACCGGTGACCATCATCAGCCAGCCGGGACAAACCGGTATCTCCCACTCTCTTAGAACCAAGTAAAAAAAAAACACACACACACACACACATCATGACACAGCGGACCAGACAACCCCTACGAAAACATTACTAACTGGTTCGGGCATCCTACCCAAAAGCAGCGCCCCAAAACTTCCATCTTACCGTTTGTGTCTTGTGTTTCTTGTCTTGATTTGGCTATAAACAAATTAACAAACAGCTATAGCCTACCGTCCCGGACAAACACACAGCATAATCATCTGCGCACCATCCCACCCCATCCTCAAAGCTTTACTGCGGTGCGGTGCGTCCTCTAAGCAGCGAACGGCAGCCTATATAAGAAGGGGCTCCGATCCAGCTGCGCCATGTATTATTTGAGTCGCCGTGTGCTTATCATGTTGACGTGCAGCGTGCTGATCACGACGATTGTCTTCTTTACCGCGTACGGAGTGTACGGTGCACCCTCGTCCGCGGAGGACCTTTCTGATGAGAGTGGCGAATTTCTACACGTGCTGGGTCGACGGCCCGGCCTCGAGCTGAAGCAGGTGCACGTGGTAAGTGTTCGAAATGTTTGGGGTGTGTGTGTGTGTACGTGACCTAGTTATGCAAAATCTGTGTATTGCTTGGCTTAGTAACAGCCACGAAAGCTGCGCCGGCAACTGCAAACATTATATTCTTAGAATGCCTGTCGATAGCTGATATGTTTTCCATGCACTCAGCTTAACGGAATCTTAACAGAATCCGATTAGGGAGATGCATTAAAATAAGAAAAAAACTTATCACTGGACTAGTGAATAACAACTCTGTCCAAGCAATTAATTCACTCTTACTCAATCCCTACTAGTATCCCAAAACAGTTTTCAAAATTCATTATAAAGATTTAAATCACTCACTTACTCTCTTACTCAGTACGCACAACACTACACTACACTGGACCACTTTCTTCTAACACTTATTATCAAAAGCGGGCTGTTAACTATGTGTGAATCGTCCTATCGCTCCACAGTTTTTCCGCCACGGACAGCGTACACCGGCCGATACGTATCCGAACGATCCGTACGTGAACTACACCTTCGAACCGTACGACTGGGGACAGCTGACGAATGTGAGAGGATTCAACCCACAATCCGTTAGTTCAATTGTAATAAACGTAATATTTTTAAATCTTTACAGAAAGGCAAATACTCAGTGTATGAACAGATTGGCAATTGGTTGCGTGAACGCTATGGACGGTTTGTCGGTGCAACGTACCGTGCAAAAAATGTCCACGTACAGACGACTGGCGTTTCGCGAACACAGATGTCGATGCAGCTCGTGCTAGCTGGCCTGTTTCCACCCGCAGACACACCGCTCCAGTGGAACCGGCGTCTAAACTGGCAACCGATACCGTACTTCAGTGAACCGCTTAGCCAAGATACGGTTAGTTATTTAGTTAGTTTAGTTACTTGCTTGGGTCGAAGTGAAAAATCATACAAAATGAGGCCTTTCTCTATCTCTCCTTTTAATGACAGCTTTTACTGGTGCGTGTGTCCTGCCCACGATACACTGAAACGGTTCAGGAAACATTCAAGCTGCCCGAGGTGGTAACGCTTATGAACGAAAACAAGCAATTGTATGAGAATCTCACGCTCATCACTGGCCTGAAGATAGCGAATCCGGATGACATACAGTCACTGTTCAGTACGCTTAAAGCTGAGGTACATCTCGCTCAAAAACAAACTGTAATACTGCACGTGCTCCCTCTTTCGTTATTTTAAAATGTTTTGCCCCATTATTGTTTCTTCTTTACGCAGTCCGAGTATGGTCTTAAGCTGCCAGTCTGGACGAAAGCCTACTACCCGGACAAGCTGCTACCGCTAACGAAGAAAAGCTACGCCCTCAACGTCTACACTGACGAGATGAAGCGTCTCAAGGGTGGTCCCTTCCTGCGCAAAACGCTCAACGAATGGGAAGCGCTGATCGCAAATCCGACTGGCACGCACAAGAAAATCTTGCTCTACGCCGGGCACGATTCGACCGTCGTTAATATTCTGTCCGCGCTTAAAGTTTGGGACGACACCGTACTCCCGGACTATGGTGTGATGGGCGTGCTCGAACTGTATCGCGATTCTAACAATGGGCAGTACTTAGTAACCGTCGGCCAGAAACAGCTCGGACAGAAACTGCAGCGTCTAACGATACCCGGCTGTACGGAGCTGTGTCCGATAGAGAAGCTAAAAACGGTCCTACAAACCACTATACCGACCGACTGGAAGAAAGACTGTGTGGCGAAACATCCCGATACCGTTGAACCACCACCATCGGGACCTTAGACGTAAGGATTATTACTAGCTTGAGGGGGGAGGGTTAAACATAAGGTGTGATTAAATTAGTCGTCTCTAAACACACACACACACACGACCATGCTTAATTTCGTTCCGTTTTCGCACACATCCGGTGCAATGATAGATCACAATCGAGATTAGTAGGTTAATTTTATACATTTATCACGCTACATTTTTTTCCATCCAGCGCTCTGGTGACGCGAAAACAGAGCCTGTGTGCAGTCGCGCAGGTCCAGACACAAGTGACTTCCCTTTGGTTCATTTGTAGGGTTTTCCGAGGATACAATGAACAAACTCTCCCTAGATATTGACTTGTTCATATATATTATTGATTCAATCAGCGAGAAGTTGAATCGCTCTAATATCGCCGTTAGGTCAATACGTGAACAAGTCAATATATCGGCGAACTTGTTCGTTACATCCCCACAAAAACCCTGTATGTATTCTCTCTGTTGTCAGGGTAACATGTAGTAATTGTTTGTGCTTGTGGGTCACATGTAAGATCCACACGCACGCACGCAAACACCAATACCTCTCACCAATCGTTGTTGTCGGCGAAAGTTTTGCGTGCCTTTTTAACGGTCCTCCAGCTACCACCAACACCACCATCATCATCGTTACCGTTATCCCCGTTGTCCGTTTCGTTGACGACCAACGGTGGCGGTTCCTCATCCGTTGTTCCCTTCCGCTTGCCGGTCGTACCGGACGGGCTATCTATTTTATGGCCTTCTTTTTGTTCTTTTTCTTCTTGCCCGCCCGACTGATCGACTGGTTGTGTGTGTCGTACTCCTGCTGGAGCTCCTGCGACAGGACTACCCGAACCGATTCGTCCTCGTTTAATACCAGGGCGCTGAAAGGGTAAAAACAAAAATGCTCAGCAAATATGATGGAAACGAACAGCAGAAGCGAATTTGGTCAGGATGGATATAGAAGGTGCAGTGTATATACTTGCAGTTTCATTTGTGTAAACTGTGCAAAGCTGTACACTTTGAAGCCGACATGGTAGCCAATCGTTTTCAGCACCGAACTCGATGCAAGACGATTGTGCAGCGACACGAACGCAGACGTACTGTCCAGCCAGCTAACATGGTTCGCACCGAACGGTTTAAATTTGCTTTGGATGTCACTGGTGCGCCAGCTGTCCGGGAAGGTAACGTAGAAAATGTGTTCCCGTGTTTGTGCCGCTGTTTAAAAACGAAAAATTTGCCGTTACAATAAAAAACTCGGGTTTTTGGGTTTCCGTTTACAACTACTTACGCTCTTTTCCATTCAAATAGATGTAGTTGACATCGTTTAGCCGGGTAATGAATATTCTGTAATAATATAGCCGGGAAAGGTCCATTTTATTCCGAGCATGAGCAGAAGCAAGGCAAGAGAGCTGACTTACCTGTTCATGTAATGCCTCAACGTGGTGTCCTTGTGCAGTTGCAGCAGATTCACCTTGAACCGGCTGACAAGCCCGAGGAAGCACAGCCCGGTAAGGTACGCATCGTATCCGGCTTCGTGCTTCTTCTCATCATCGACACTGTACTGATGATCAGGCAGCTCGGGATGTACCGTTGGGATTGTGAAGGGTTCCTTGCTCACCGCATCGTACACGTGCGCTAGCACGGACGAGTTTACATTTACTTTAATCTCCGCGTTCGTACACAGATACTTCGTATCGAGAAGCCTGCAATGGTAAGGAAACCAAATATTAGACCACTTTGTTCCAATAACTGACAATTTGCACCGACCGTGTGTAACTTACAGTGGAAAGTATTCCTTCGTAAGCTTCTTAAACTCCTGATAATCCGTTGGTAAAGGCTTGAAGAATTGACGCAGCACGTAGAACAAATCTAGCAGCATATTATGGCCAATTATTAGCTTGCGTGCTTTCGAAAGCTCTTGTAGCACAAGTGACATTCCGACACTCGTTTCGAGATCCTCATTCTCCCGCACTCGGCGCTGATCGTCCAACGCCTGCTCCTCTTCGTACGTACGTTTTCGTTCCACCTTAATCGCCTTCTGATTGTTTTCCAACGACACAGTCGAGGTGGAAACTTTTCGCTGAAAGCGTTGTTCTATCAACTGATAGATGAGCTTCCGCTGGAACGCATTACAATTACCGACGATCAGTTCCGGACGGTCCGATTGCAGAAACTCTTCAATACTCGCTGCCGTATCGTCCACCTGTTGCTGGTGTTCGAAAGGCACCGGGATCGCATTAACATCCGCAGCCAGTTCACCTTTGGACTGTTCATCATTCGATTCATCTTCCGCTGCGGCTAGTATGGTGGCCGTACGCGATTGTTGCCGCTCCTTTAGGTCAGCCCTGTACCGCTGCTCATCGTTTTCGTTGGCGTACGAAAGTCCTTCCCGAAAGAGTCGATTAAAATCGAACCCATTGTCGGCGAGAAAGCGCATACTTTCACCCTGACAACTGAAAACGGCCGTGCGGCCTTTCGGGTAGCAGTAGAAGTTGTAACATTTGTACGATACGCGCGGTTCGGTGTCTTCCTTCTCCTCGTCCTTCTTCACTGCCTCTGGCGGTTCAACACGAAACGCACACAGCCCGAACTGAATGATGATGTACTGGGGGCTATTTTCGACCATCTTCAAATACACCTCCTCCGGTGTATCAAACGGAAAGATGGTACGATCCGAAGCCAGCCCAGTGAATTCACAATCGATCGCAAAAAACGTTGCATTCCGAATCGTTTCCCGAATCGATGGAAGCTGCTCGAGAAAGTCTACAAGCAAAACAAAGATGAGCATGAAATGGGAGTTAATATTAGCTCGGCGCTTCGATTGACACGGGATTCCCGGTGATAATAGAAACTGGATTGGATGAAATGATTACTTTTTTTGGTTATATCCATTGATAAACTTTAATAATTTCGATGAAGCTTGGAAAGGCGCGAGATTGATCCGAAAGAAAACTGCAATTGTTTATACACACTCCGCATTGATGTCAAATGGGGCAGCGTTGCCAGGTGAATGCTTCCCTTCTTCAATTGCGAAACGGAACGATCGTTATTTTGAGTTTTGTTTAATAATTTTGTTCACAGCCAGAATGCCAACGAGGCTGATTTTCATTTTAAAAAAATCCAGAAAGCCTTGAAATTGATATGAACACCTGATTTAAAATAAAAATACGTATCCGATATGTTCGCGGACGGCTTGACAGCCTCTGGATTACACAACGCATCGGAAAACGTCAACAGTCAGTCAAATAATTTCCTAAACAATCGAAGCACCAGCTGCTTTTGGAGGATCGCCTCGCACTGGGATTGGAAAATTGTTTATATTTGGAGCAAAAATTAATCTTCCCAGCCTTCCTGGGGCAACCGTGCAGGATGCGGCAACATTTATTTTGTAAAGTTTAAGCCAGAAACCAACTCAAACTCTTCTAGTCGTCGCGAGCGCTAACGAAATTCACGTCTCATAATGCGGTTTCCGACTTTCCTCAAATCGCTGCTGCTCGGTGTCCCGGTCGGTGTGACCCTGCTCGATTGCGTCGGCTATGTGGCACGGGTCGAAGGTGTGTCGATGCAACCGGTCCTCAATCCGGACGCGAGCGTTACCGATTATGTGTTCCTTTCGCGCTGGGCCGTTCGAAATATGGACGTGCAGCGGGGCGACATCATTTCGCTCATCTCGCCGAAAGACCCGAGCCAGAAGATTATCAAACGCGTCGTCGCTCTGCAGGGGGATGTGATCTCCACCTTGGGCTATAAGCTGCCATACGTTACGGTCCCGGAAGGGCATTGCTGGGTTGAAGGGGATCATACAGGTGAGTTGAGGAGGTGCGCGTGTGTGTGAGCATTGAAAATAAATTTAAATGTTCTTTTTTTCTTTACAGGTAATTCACTAGATAGCAACACATTCGGTCCTGTTTCGTTGGGACTGGTGACTGCTCGCGCGACACAGATTGTTTGGCCACCATCTCGCTGGCAACAATTACCCTCAACCGTACCGAAAACGAGAGTTCCGATCGCAATGGGGAAAAAGTCTAACCCTGGGAGCACAAAAGCCGTAAACACTGTTAGTAATAGTAATAGTAGCAGCAGCAGCAACAGCAACAATAGCTCCTCTTCACCTTTGGTTCAACCCATAGAAGATGTGCATCGACTGAATTGATAGAGAAAAGTGTCTGCAGTTTTGTCTTGTATAGAACAAAGTCTTTATCCTAGGTAATTGTCCAATCTCTTAGTTTCAACCAAATCCAATCGCTTATCATAATCAGTAAATTATGTACTGTTGTAGTTCAGGGTGGGTCTGCCTGTGTGTGAATTGAAATACACAGTTGAAGGGGGATGATGCATGCAGATTGGCTCTCCTTTTTTACCGAAAACCTTCGCAGGAAGCTTTTTTTTGTTGGCCAATTTTCCGGTAATATTATTTATGAACCTTGACATTTCTATCAACCTTGTCATTGTGACGTTTCGCAAATCCGTAAAATTGTTGGTGCCGAATGAGTATTGTAAATAATCAAGCCACGTTATGTGTTTTGTTGATCAAATTATTAAAACTTAGTGATGTTGATGTTCTGTCCTACCTGCGGTAACTTACTGCTAGTGGAGGAAGGCACCGATGCGCTTCGTTTTTCCTGCAATACGTGCCCGTACATTTGTAAAATCCGGCAAAGAATTTCCAGCCGCATTTACCCAAAGCTCAAAGTAAGTTAGCCACGTGCAAATGTGGATGACCTCATGCCTCTTGCATATTATCGTTATCGTATCTGCAATGACTCATATGTACCACTTTCCAGGAGGTGGATCATGTGATGGGTGGTTCGGCAGCTTGGGAAAACGTAGATTCGACCGATGCTGTATGTCCTTCCTGTTCGCATAACCGTGCTTACTTTATGCAGATGCAAACACGTTCGGCCGATGAGCCCATGACGACGTTTTACAAGTGCTGTAATCAAACGTGTGGCCATAATTGGCGCGATTAAGAACAGAAAGACTATAATACACCTAATAATAATGGATCAGCGAAACCTGTGTGTTGATTAGCCAATGTTGTTGTTATCTATTGGTCGAAGGTTGGTGTTGAGTGACCGTAAGGCTTCTGTGCGATACGTAATGAAACGAACACGAACGATTAAACATGATGTGAACGAAATATCAAACAAATATGCTAAACGGTTAGCTAATGAACAATACAACGTTATCAAAACTTCCCAAAAGGATGCGAAAGAGGTTGCAGTGGAAAAGCTGAAGAATGGGGAAGTTATTGCGATACCGACGGATACGGTTTACGGGCTAACGTGTAGTGCCAACAATCCGAAGGCGATAAGCAATCTGTACAAGATTAAAAAAAGGAATGAACTGAAACCCGTCGCTATATGTGTACCTAAGATCGAGGACTTTCGGTGCTGGGGTGAGTCAGATCATTTGGTCGATGAGCTGCTGAAAGAGTTGCTACCGGGTCCAGTCACGATAGTGGTGAAAAGGTCTCCAAAATTAATTCGCGAGCTGAATCCCGATGTGCCGAACATAGGAATAAGAATAACGGAGAATAGTTTTATACAGGAAGTATGCGAAGCTTTTGGTGAACCTATCGCATTGACCAGTGCAAACAAGAGTTCCAGCCAAAGTACGTTGAAAGTAACAGAATTCAAAGAACTTTGGCCCGAACTGGGTGCCGTGTTCAATGGCGGTCAGTTGGGGTTGTCGGAAGCGCAGCGAGCAGCCTCGACGGTGATTGATTTGTCCGTACCAGGACACTATAAGATCATCCGCCGTGGGGTGTCGGTGGAGGAAATTATAAAAATAGTCGAAAAGTACAACATTAGACCAAGCGTTTGAATTCGTTTTCTCTCTGTTAATGTCACTAACACGCATGGAACAACATAACAGCTTGCATCTAGAAGGCTTACCTAACCTAACAAATATAGTAGACAAAACTTAATCCACCGATTATTCCGTTTTCCATCGATTCTCTTGTAGCGTCTTATCACTACCCGGGACGGTCTTTACTTCATTTCACTCTACGTTCGATCTCACTCACAACCACAGCAGGCTCCTACTCTCCTAATACTACTGAGTCCAAGAAGCGTGCAGCGCACTTTCAAAGAAGATGCGCGTTTTGGAATTATTCAGGTAGCCCTATGGACAAAATTGCCTTAGTAGCCACTACTACAGTTCTTTTCAATACATATTTGCTTTAGTCGGTGGATTTATATCGATTTTGTCAATAGGGTAAGCTTACATGAAGTGAAGGAAGCTATCAATCCAATCCCATCCGAACGATTCTTCTGCAACGGGGACTGACTAGTCGACTGGCCGATCTAGACTTTTCGAAGTTGTGCTGCCAAATGAGAATAATGATCTCTATTGACAAAATTGCCTTAATAACCACTCCGAAGGTTCTTTTCAATAAAAATTTGCCTGAGTAGTGCCTTAGTTGGTGGATTCAGATCGATTTTGTCAATAGGGATTACTCTACAAAGTGCCATGGTCTGGTGTCATCGTGTGCGGTCGACAAAAGATTCTCCGAAACACACAAACAACAACCAGAGCGGTTCGAAAATTAATGATTTATTCAGAGTTTAAAAAATATATATATATAATTTCACTTGCTCATGTATATAATTTTTTTTGATGATTTTTGCTTTTTACTATCAGTTTACACCTGTCTGTTACCCTATACAAACAATGTATGTGTGTGTGTTTGTGTGTTTTTTTTTTAGAAAGATGAAGCTTGGTTTCTTCGTCTCACAATCATCCACCACAAAACTCCCGAATGAACCACCTATGTGAGGGGACAATCTTCGTTGGATTATCAATTCTTCTATATAAATGTTTTGTTTCTATTGCCCTTGTCGCATAGATGGGAGGCATAGATCACTCACGCCTGACCGCTGCAAATTAATTCAGCGACACTTGCTCGCTTGAGTTCTAAAATCTAGACCCAACCATAATAAATGAACCAAATTTCTTTTGTTTTTGTCCTCTATCTTACGATAAATAATACAGTAAATAGCAACGGAACAGAAGGAAACAGGGCAACGCAGCAGCAGAGACAACAATCGTGTAGCAGTAATGAGCGGATTCAATCGAAAAGCACAAGAATTTGCACTGCAAGCGTCACGTAGTTTGTTCCCCGTTGTTCCGGGGAAGCAAGTTAAATAAATTAAATTGTGTACACTCATGCTTCCCAGGGCCATGGTAACAAACAGTCATGAAATACAGACAATTTTTTAAACACAAAAACAACTGCTTTTTGGAGGGAAAGCACATCCAATACGGGTGAAAGGTGTTGTGTCCTTCCGTTTCCGCACTTTCAAATGTTCGACTCACTTCGTTAGAGTTCTCCCGCACACAACTGCTGTTGTGTTTAGGTATCAGTGTGTTCTGCTTTATCATTTTAGTAGTAGTTAGTAGTTTTTTTTCATTCGTTTCTCAACTGTAATAAGGCATTTTTTTCATTAATTTGCTTAAATTCTTTCTCTACCGTTCGGTTCCTCGCCGACCAACCCCTTTTTTTTGTTGCTAAACTTATCCATCGTTGCTCATTGCATTTCCACAATCAATCGACTAAATTGTGGAACTCGGCTGACTGAAATCACGTCTAGTGGAAACCATCGACCTAGGTTGAATTGGGGCTAACAAAAACGTCGATTTAAGTAGTGTGTAATGTTCGTCGATCCTGCTTCGGGCACTAATTGCTCATTGCGGTGTGTGATCGGCGTGTAAAAAACTTGCTGAAATACGGCTTTTCTGTTTTGCCTTTAAAGTCTATGTAAATGACTCGAAAAAGTTATGCAACATCCAAGGGGTGTTCGTTCACTAATCTATCCTTTACATGTAACGGGTTTCGCCGTTCGGGCTAATTGCTCGAAGTATTTACTACTCTTGTTTGCCGGTTTTGTTTGTATGTTTTCTCTAGCTATAGTCTGTGGTTTGGTTATTCAATTTTTGTGGTATTTACCTTGCTGTGGTTCACATTTATTAGCTCCTGCTTTCCGTTACCCTTTTATAAAACAATGTTTGGTTAGTTTGCGATTTCTTTTTTCTCTATCATCTCCTTAACGTGTGTTTTCGTGTGCCCGATACCCCGGTTCCCTTCTCTTCCCTACGATCCCCCCCAGTACGACTGGTTGCTGCTCTCTTGGTAGTATGAAAGGATCGTGATGCTGGCTCGGGCGCGCTGCGCCATCATATGCACAACTTCTCGGAGCTAGCTTGTTACGAAAGGAATGGATTCGACGATTGAGGATTCATCCACGGCGCAGTGTTGTTATTATTTAGGTTGGTCTGCAAAGTAGTACACGAGAATTGGTTGTTACAAATAGAGTTTTTAGTATATCATACATAGGACCCGTGAAAGGATTGTGTAAATTGTGTAAATACTTATAAGATACAATATAAAACTTAGGTGCTTATTGAATTGGGACTTACTTAATATGTAGAAGCTACTTAAAACCAAGAATATGTTGAGAAAACAGCATAGGCGGTAATTGTGTTAGTAACGTATGCATTAATAATATACACTAAATTACTTTATTTTTCATGCAATATGAATTCAGTGTTGTAACTAAGTATGCATTAAACTTTGGTTTTTTCTAAATTGGTTACATTGTAAACAAAAAAAAATTTCTTCCATTAACAACTGCCTAAGGGCAGCTAAGTCCCAAAATGGTCAGTTGTATCATCGCATAAAAATGTTATGAATGAAAAAAATGTAACGAATGATAGGGCAAACTACAAGGCTAAGTTACACGCCTACTAAGATAGCAAGTTTTGATGTTAAATATCTCGCACACGTCAAGTATCCGAAGACAGTTATACTGTGGTTTTGTTTCCCCTTTGAAGGAAGTCAGTAAAAAATATTATATAAAAATATGATCAACGTGATCGTTTTCCTTCAGGAACCTTTTCCAGACGTTTTGTGTAAAACACGGAGGAGAAGCTAATCCTACGCCTAGCTCTGTGGTAGGATATCAAAAAACTGTCGGAAGGCCACCTTGGAGATACTGGGTGGCAGTATTTATGTTGAATGTTTCTTAAAGGTAGGATTTGATTCGAAAGTTAAATTCATTCATCTTTAATCGATGTCATAATTGGATTTTTCTTAAATAAAATCGTTTGGTCATCAGACAATATAATGCATACGTTATAAAAAAAAACATGAGAAAAGACATAAAATGTAACAAAATACAAACAAAACCAGAAGCAACATAAAACTGAAGCAATAGATGTAATGCAGAAATGAAAAAACAACACACACACACATAACACTGTGCCAAAAAAAAGGTGACTGGTGACAAAACGGAATAATGATAAACTGGTGACAACACGGAATATGGACATATAATGAGCAACTTTACCAGAAGCGGACACTTTCGATACAGTGCCTTTTTACTGAGCGAGCGGGATTGAAGAGGTGTACACGACGGTTGATGTCCACGGACAGGCCACGGATGCTTTTGATGACATTACTTAGAAAACGGTCGCACACATATAACGTACACACAGCATTTAAAGAAACAATGGGCGCGCAATGACAGCAGAAGAAGGCAGCATAGCTTGGGTTGTAAGTTGTTGTGTTGAGGATGAGTTGTATAGAGTTGTTGTGGAGTACTTGTTTTTTTTTTTTTTTTTTTTGGCAAACACGGTCGGATAAAGCATACCAATCATCCGTCACAAGCACAAGCGTGTTATACAGGAGCGGCGCCTTGCCCAAAATCACCAAAAATCAAGTCCAGGCCAGCCACACCAGCGCACAGAAGAGAGGGAGAGAGTGGTTCTGAACGGCGCACCTTCGAGAGGTTACGAAGTTGGAGCAATTACTACCTACAGGGAGTGTTGGATCTTGGAACATGGAAATGGTGGGATGAAGGGGGTGGTCAAGGAAAATGCTGTGATTCTACACGAGCACGATCGGTTACGGGACGTTTACTTTAGTGTCCAAGCTCCATTGCTACTGGACGTGGCGTGCTGAAGTGTGAAATGTATAGAATACAGATAAAGAAACAAATATCCGATTTTGTCAGTTCATATAGCAATAGAGATCGTTAAGATGTAGAAGGAAGGTTGAGTAGTAGTAGAAGAGAAGTGTATTATATGTAAAAAAAGAGAAGAAAAAAATATGTATGTTATTGCTTTGCGCTGTAACGTTTGAATAAACTCAACTTCTTCCTAGGAACACGGTTACATATTCTGCTCAAATATACTAGTGCTATGCTAAAACTAACAATTCGATGCTACCATTGTCAAGGATGAGCAAGGCTTACAGATGTTAGACGAGCTCGCTACCACAACAGTACAACACAAGCGTCCTAACACATCTCTCGTTAGACTCACTTGATAGTTGTTGTTAGTGTGGCATGTGTCTGTAAAAGTTGTATTAGCACCCAGCCGGTTATCGTTATGGTTCATTGCGTCAGTAGTTGCAAAAGCCGCACCACCACCTGCCATCATCCCAGAGTTAACTACATCGAGAGCATCTTCGTCCACGGCGAAATGAAAATCGTACAACTGACGCAGCGGACGCGTACTGTCCAGCTGTGCTGCGGTCAGATGATGCCGTTCAATGTTACCAGACGCCGTGGACGCCGAAGATGGAAGCATTGAGTAGCTGGTGTTGAAAATATCATCCTCGATCGTGACGCCTGTATCACCACTCAGACGACAGTCAATATGTTCTGTTCCTGCTGTGGAGATTCTGTTGGTTGGTGTTGAAGCTGGCCATTCCTGTTGCTGTTGATAGTCGCTGTTTGCGTTCACATCAACCGGTGGGTACGGAAAGCATTCCGTTTCATCCTCATCAGGTTGCTTTGGCGTGGTAAAATGATTGATTACATTCCAGTGGTTGTATGCACGAAATTGCACGTCGCATTACAAAAACGTGCGACAAAGGAAAGAAAAAGGTATTGTAGCGCACTCACACCCAAAAATGGCTCCATACCCATGCGGTGTAAGTTTTTTTTTGTTGGCTTGCGATGAGTATGGTTAACAAACAAATGTATTGCGAGTGACGAATGGACAACAAACACACCCCGTGTATTGCACACAAATAACATTCCGAAACTTACTGTTACGCATCTCGCCCTATCTCTTTTGAACCTAATGCCGTTCTGGATTACATTCAAATTCAATTCTAAAGCTTCGTACTACTCAAAAATACTCACTTGCGCGGTGGTCATATTTCCTACCGGTGCCCAAGGATCCTGATTAAGTGTTACTGGAAACGGGGACTGTTTCAACTGATTGATGGACGGAACCTGAAACGTAATGTTAATTATTTAAATTAGCTACAAGGCCTTCGTACTAAAACACCTTACCTGAGGTTGATTTTGCTGAAATAGGTTCTTCTGGACGGGTGCACCACCGGCCCCACCAGTATCTCCGAAGGGATTGTATGCTGCAGACGATGTAGCTGATGCAGCCACACCGCCACCACTCGGCATCGGTTTGATTAGATTGTCCAGATTTACGAGTGCCGAGTTTTCACCGAGGAACGATTGGGGCGTCTTCTTCGCGGTCGTTGTCGCACCCATACTAGGCGAGCTGGAGGATGACAGCGGGTCTAGATCGCCCAAAAGCAGTGCTGAGTGGTAAAAGGCATCATAAATACGTTAGCGATTGATAGCAAGCAAGGGTAGCAAGGATATCGGTAAATGGCACGTACAGCTGTTATTATTCAGATTGTTGCTAGCGGCATTATGATTATTATTATTGTTGGTGCTGCTGCTACTGTTGTTGCTGGCCGCCCGCTTGGTAATTATGTCAAACTCATCCAGGTCAGACACGGGCGATGTGATCGCACCGACGGGCGAAGGTCGATTCATTAGAGGCTACAAGCAAAGGAAACATTTCACAACTGTTAAACGACTCTTTTTTTCGGCTGCACCTGGCAATAGTAACTTACTCCATTACCACCACCGAACGTAGCTTCAAGATCGCCGACACTTCCAGTGGCAGAATTGTTACTAACCGGAGCCCAAGGATCGAGTTTAGCAGCGGATGCATTCGATTGCCATGGGTCACCACCGGCAGAACCAGCAGTAGGCACGGGCGTTGACCGTTTATTTGCCTGCCATGGATCGGCTGCCGTTGCCTGAGGAGGCTAAAGTGACAAAAGCACACATCAGTAACGGAAAAAGCAGAACCAAATACGTGCGAACATACCGCAGTAACACCGAGAGGAACAGCATTCGTTTTACTGTACCAAGGATCGAGGTTCCCGTTCGTAGCTCCGGCCCCGTTCATCATCATCGAACCAGCGGCAGCACCAGCACTTGCACCGTTTTGCAACCATCCCTCAACCGACGATCCGGACGTGACCGAGGGCGATTGAGTGCGTGGTTGCCAAGCGTCCGCTCCCAGCAACGGTGGTTTCGAGGTGGATGGTCCAGCCGTAGGTAAAGCGGATGCTGTATTTAACCACGGATCCACTACTGCCGGTGGGGATGAAGTTCTCGACCAAGGATCCGATGTCTGAAAACGTTTGAAGCAAACGGAGTGAGCTTTCTTTGCGATCGATAAAACATTTCTTCCGACCTACCGTCGGTCGTGATCCGCCTGCAACGGGCATTCCCCACGGATCTATCGGTGCCCCAGTACCGGAAGGTCCGGCAAGCGGTTGTTGCGACGGACTGCTAATCGAGGCCGCACCGAATGAAATGTCCAGCAAGTCTACCAGTGCACTACTACCTTCCTGCGGTGCCTTGGGATCATGCTCTTTCCTGTGAGGATCGAAGGGTAATTGATTAGAGCCTTTTCGTACGATCTACCGACACGTGGGACGGCTTACTTGAAGTCCTGCTCGCTTTGACTGAGTGCCAACTGTAACCGAACATCGTCGCTGCGACGCTTTTGCTCCTCCTGTTCGGCCTCCTCCCGAGACATGGCCATTGCCAGCTGCAGCTGTAACTCTTCTTCGCCCACCGTTTGCGGTCGTACGAATTCAATCTCCGATACGGGCTTACCAACACCGCTCGTTGCGGCACCCGCAATCGGTTCACCTTCGCCCCAGTTTGGTGGCTAAAAATGGAAGAGCGAGAAAAACGTTGAGATGCACTGTTTCATCCCACCTTCACAGCCCGCTCACTCACCCTTGGGTCACGCTGTGTTGGGCCATCGATCGAACCATCGCTACCGAATCCACTGGCCGTTCGGGCAAAGCGTTCCTTTGCCTTCAACGCACGTGCCCGCTCATTCTTGAGCCGCTCGTCGTCCTTTAGCAGCGAAACGAGCTGTTTGGCTTTCTCCCGCACATGCATGCCCTGATCCTTACCCTCTTCCATGTACTGGAACTCCTTCAGTGTTTGGATGGCGTAGATGTTTTCCTTACACTGTTGGGCCACCTTTTCCGTACCCGTTTTGATGAGGTACTCCAGCAGAAGCTGCAAGGGATTCGACACGGAGCAATTAAGACGGTGATCTTGCTCTTCCTTTTGATAGAATGCTAGCTACCGGGCATGACTTACCAGTGCCTTGTACACATGACGCCAGTTTTTGCCGTGATCATTCATGCGCTTCCAGATCATCTGCATGATTTCGGAAAAGGCCACCACGTTATACGTGAGGTCGGCGATTTCCGCCATGATCGTGGACGATGGGCCCCATGGATCGTTCGAGGTGGCTTCCCGTACTTTCACCTGCGCATCGGAATAGTTGTGGGCGATGTTCTTGATGTTGCGACGTATACCAGCTACGTTCATTTGTGTGTCGGTTTTCCTCACTAGCGCGAGATGGTGGATAGAATAAACAGTGTGTGTTAATGGTTGAACATGCAAGAAACGTTTAACTTTTTCTATTAATTTCAAGCTATCAAATATCTTGGCTTCCAGTCAAATGTATTGAAAATGTACAGCAAATCTTCTACACTTGTCTTTTTTGTTCTAACGGCATGAGTAATCTTTAAATCGATTTGAACCTGTACATTAACTTAACCCCACCAACAACTAGGGTTATAAATATTCCACTGAAGCCAACTAACTATCCAGACCCTGTAGAGAAACGGCCGGAAACACTCTACCATTACGGGAATGCAAAGAAAGCACGACTTCCATACGAAGAAGTCACTTGAAGAGGTTGGAAATAATTAAGTTATGTCCGACCGTACAACATAATTACACCACACTGCAGTAGCAGTAGCGCATGCATGCACAAACAGTAAACAAACTTATCAACAAGAACTTACTTTTGACGAAATTTGCTTTTATCTCCGCTTTTTTACTAAGTGCAGCTTAAACTCCTCCGATGGATGTACCACTGTACCGGATGGTGTACCAGATCAGTGTCTGGCGTTGTAATAAATAATAAAAAAAAAACCACACGCGCACACAAAAACAAACACTTTCGCATACACTATACACTTATACAATTTTATCGATAAAGTTTATCTTCCAGAACTGACATACAATTATGTATAGAAAACAATTTTTCCTACTGGTTGGAGGTGCGGTTAAAAACACAATTGTTTGAAAATTAACAGAACAAATAAACACACGCGCACGCGAAATGAAACAAAAGCTTAAAACTGAATATTTGAGACAAAGTGTAAAATTTAAAGTTAACAGAACATGATCGCTTTTTTTTTTATCAACTGAAAAATGTGTTAATCGGTGCAGAAACTACTTCATCTGTCCGTTTTAGCTAGCTTCGTGGCAGATTGACGATCAGATCGAATGTCCTGATACAGATTGGTGAGGACTGGTGGGTGTTGATCCTAGCAATAGCACTAGCAGCAGCTAATCGATCATGTACCGTCGTGTGGCACATTCAGCATACAGGCAGGATGGTGGTAAACACGTGTTTTAAGCAGAACAGCAGCGTGGCGTGGCGGCAGCTCTGATCTGGGTGGGTTGTGGTGTGGGGCTCTATCAACTGATGGAAGGTAGAAAGATTAATATAGAATAGTATTAATGAAGCTATTAGAGAATCTTTACTAACTAATAGATGTGACAATGGAATAAGCGGTGTATAAATGACCGTAATGATCTTATTGATTTCAGTTGCCTTCACATATGATCAAAAGTAAAAGAATTTTTATTGATCCTTATACGATACATAGTTTTTAGGTAATTTAAAAAGGAAAAAAGTAAGAGATTTAAATGTAGCTCCCTCTCGTGTTCCAATTGACACGTTCCAAAGTTGCAGCTGCACGATCAATAGCCTTCATTTTGAGCCCCAAAGTTAAGTGCACGTGCTCAATATCCACTATTCGCTACGTCCACGTCCACGAAGTTTTAGCGACGTTCGAACCCCAAACCGTTCCCACAAGGGGAAATAGTAATTCAACCCCTTCTTATTTACTGTGCTTTCGGTGGAACTCCTTCCTACACTACATATGACTTTGAGCTGCAACTAGTCTGCATTTTTTTTTCTACAAATTCCTCCTCTACCAGCAGCAGCAGCAGCACCAATTCAGTGAACACGGCACGGCCTGGCGCATCAGTTCAGGTTTCGGAGTCAAAGCCCTCCGGAATGCCGTTGGAGGAACCTTGGTGGAAACCACCTTCTTACCGTGTAAAGTGTAAAGCCGTGTGTATGCTATACAAAAGCACATATAAACGGTATACATTTCGGGCACGGTTCGTTGAACAATTCGCTACTGGTGTTGGCGATTTTTATGCGGGTTTTTTTTGTGTTGTTTTGTCTATTCAGAGAAGATACAGTAAAATACCAGATATGGAGTTAAACATTTTCGTAGTACACATACATATGTTCCACGAAGCAGATATAGCTGGATCAAACGTGGTGGATAAGCTATGCTTGGTAGCTTAGTGTGTGTGATAGTAGCTAATCTTTACTTATCGCTATTTTTGTGTTGTCCTCGTGTAAAACAGAACATACCTCGCAAAGGCATCAAGAATAGATTTACCTCCAATTAACCATGAATGGTAAAGTATTCTCAAGGATAAAGTACATCCTGAGCACGAAATATCAATAGCGCAAGTCCTTCTCAAAACACTTCCTTCAACAATAAACTTTACCAAGATAAGCTGCCCTTCTCTAACGAGACCTCCACTCTGTCTAGTTCATGCCAGTAGAAAAACAACGATCTAAGCATGGTAAACAAATAATTATCACAGCAGCAAAAAAAATCTCTACTGACAGCATTCACCAGTACATGAATCCTCGTGCCACAGAATAAAAACCCGTTTATCCGGTTCTGTAGACGCTGCGGCCGGTCTTACACATGAGATGAAGATGAGAAGGCAGAAAGCGGACTTCAAGGACACACACGCAGGGCATAGTAGCTAGTTGCGCAGAATGTAGATCAGTAGATCACCAGGAACGTTGTGATCGTGAATTCACATCCGTTAACAAGCGTTAACCGGAAGTGATCGGGTCAATTTGACGGATAACAAAGCTTCTGAACATTACATTACTGTCACACACATACACACACTGACTAGCACTAGCTCGGCGCAGCAAACAGACTACACACAACGAAAGAAGCAATAGAACTGGCCGGTTATCTTCCTTCGCCGCAGAAAGATAGCTCCCTTATCGCCCTCTTGTGGGGCGGCACAGACGTGCTTGTAGAGCTTGGTGTCTTTGTTCCCTGGTTATTTGTAGGTTCACAAATGCTTCACAAATAGTCGCAAATCTTATCTTCACACAAACAAAAAACAAAACCCCTACACGATACACATCAGCACACCTTTTCTTCTTTTAATGTAGCACTTCTTCACCAGCAAGAAGCCGGGATTTGCACACTGCAAAAATGAAACTGCACTGCGTTCGCACTGGTTGGACCACCGTGTTTGCACCGTTTAAATCAGCAGATTCAGAAAGCAAGCTATTCCTCCTAGTACCGAAGGTCCTCCTTTCGGCACGCGCCACTGTCGATGACTGAGCAGCGAAGTGCAGCAGCAACGAAGAACTCACTGTCCTTGGCGTCACTGTCGACGGGACATCGTTTGCAGCGCAAGTTACGCGACAAAGGATAATTTAATTTACCACTGCTTTAGTGGCGAAATGTACGGGGAAAGGGAGCTAGGAGGAGCAATAGAAAGATTACAGGAGGGGTTTGCGTGTGTCTTTGGCATTTTTTTTTTACTTCTTTCCATTCGGAGAATAAACAAGCAATAGCGAAAGAAAGTACCTTTAACCATTTTCTGTGCCACACACGTGACTTCGTTGGATGCAGTAGGTCCCTGGGACGTTGGCAAATTAAGACTGAAGATAAGCTAGAACTAGTCCACGCCTTATCCGGGGTGGAGAGTCATTAAGGTGGAATAACTGGTTTCGAATGAATCCAGACCATCTAGCAGATAGGCTTCAATCTGGACTTCTAGAGTCTGGAAAGAGTGGTCCAGCTTGACATATTGACAATGTATTTTTGCCTACTAGTTTCTCAGTAGTACGACTAGAACAACACTTTTCTCAATTCGGCAATGAATCATGGAATTCCTTCGAACGAAAAAACCTTCCCAGATCTATTTTACACCCTTCTTGTTCATCGTCAGACAATAATACATCGCACTTTAAGCAGCTGAACCACTTTTGCACCCTTTTCGTTTCATTCCTTTGCTTCGAGGTAAACAAAGTTCGCCGATTTTTACGATCGTAGCTGATAATTTAATTTGCGATCGGTGCTTCTCCCTTGGCGTGTGCAAAACACCAAGATAAACCATCTCCAGACGATGCAGCCGGCATGGGAGGAAGGTCAACGGAGCATCATCAAGAGACGCTCAGCTCATCCGACCCTGTTTTCTTCTCGTGCGTTCGCCAAATAGTGCCCTTGCTCCAGAAGGCAGATGGACCAAACGAAACAAAGCGGTGGTTTTGTATCCAGTGGCTGACCTTATTTTTGTTTCTAGGTTGTCTTTACCTTCTGAGAAAAGCATACGAAAACTGGAGCCAAATCGGATCAGAAAATGTGGGATAGATTGCATATCATAAATGTCATGTTGGGTTTCCCCTTTTGGGAGCTATCGCACACTAGAATATGGAAGGACTTTACAGGACATTTTGCAAATGCAAATGCAAAAGGCGTCATTCCAGTCGGTCACATGCAGCATGCTCAAAATAGCTCCATTTAAGCCTCCTAATGAGCTATTAACTGTGCGCTTAAGGATATTGCTGGCTTCGAAAGCTTTCGTTGAAACGTCAAATTCCGTCACTCTGATTAAAATACTCCCACTCGGAGCAATAGCCTACGTGTGACTCAAGTGGCACGTTGAACGGCATTCCCAATAATCCCAATTCCCCAGCAGCAAGAGGCAAAAGGCGTACAATTATTTATCGACTGAAGAAACCGAACCCTGAAAGGGCCTGGCGCACATACACAAAGCCCAAACCCAACAAAATGTGTGGTTTACACCTCCACTTCTTCTGGTCCCCAAACGTGGCTATCTCATTACAGAAATCCAACCCCACAGGGATTATTGGCCCGTACTCGTGCGTTAGGCATTTGGAATTGGCACTACTCCACCGGGTTTATCAGTTCCGAGGCTAGCACGACGAGAAGCAGAATCATTTTTCGATACATTTCTACCACCAAGAGTTTAGGTTTTCTTATCAATCTTTTTTTGCCGTATCTGTTCTAACCAAAATCACGCCTTCCAATGTGACACTTCATTGCGAAATGTGCATTTGGGAGGGAGAAAATACAGACATACAGGCACAAAATGCTCCAGTCATTATTAGGACATAGATAAATGATCTTCCTACTCTCACACAAACCCAAGGGACCACTGTTACGAATTATTGTACCAAGCTGCATTGGCGCCGTCTAATGCGCAATTGTGCAAAAACGTCGGACGCCCTCCTAGACGCCCGGACTTTCACCAACTTTCGTCCGAAAACTCTACGGAAAACTGCCCGCACCATCCATCTGGCCGTTTGCATTCTACCGTGCAGTTGCTCAACAGTTTTACCGGGTGTTGCGTTTTTGGTCACGTTGCAAAAAGCATGAAAAAATGGGGAACTAAATCCCACATCCACACGAACACATACTTGTGGACAAAGTGCTAGCATAACATGATCGAAGAACATGCAATCAACCGCACCCTCTTCGCACACACTCCATCCCTGTGCGAAGGGTGCGGCGTGTGGCGTTATTGGCCATTTGTTACTCCCGGTGATCCTGGTCACGGCACCAACAACGGCTGCAGTTGGTGATTTCCACTTGCATGATTTATAATGCTATTTAAACAAAAAGTTGTCTACTCTTTTACTTTCTTGATAGTTAAACTGCATCAAGCTATGGTGCATTGAACTCCAAATGAAGCTTAATTCTGTCAAACAAAATGCCCAAGGATTGGGGCATAATTAAATTATCATCTGCAGGACAAAAACCTTGCACAGCCAACAACAACATGTGTCCCAACATTGCAAGTAGTTATCGATTCTTGACGAATGTATGCTAACATTAGTAGACGAAGCACAACGCCTACCCGTGCACAACTACCAAAAACGCCTGGCCATTTCTGTATAAAAAGCATATCGAAAAAATCGCCCAAAGGCCCCCACTCTTACTGTCCGATAAGATATGAGCCAGTAATGTTAATCTAATATCATAATATATTAGCGCTGCGTTGTTTTTGAACTCTCTTGCTACAAGTATTGGTGATGTCCACAGTTGATAGCGCCGAGTGTCTAACTTTTTACTAATACAAAAAAAAACACGCCTGTTATCAGATACTTGTTGCATGTCTGAATGACTGGACAGTAAAGCGTCAAACCAAGACGAATATGCTCCACATGACGTAAGCTTTAGTTCCCGAGAACGAGGCACATCGACACCGGGAAGTTGTGCAAGATGAACACTCGAGAGTAGCGGTATAATAAACAAGTAACTTTAAGTTCGTAATATACTTAACATTTGTTGAATAAATTTCCCACACAAAAAACGGCATAACTTTTCGCAAGATTTTCCATTCGATCGCAATTCGATAGCGACTAACTTTTGCTCCCGTCGTCTGTCTTGGTAATTAACTACCAGAACAGCCGAACCGAACGACAAAGCGAGCCATTTCTCATCTTCACCCGAGAAAAGCGGCATTCAGATGGAAATTCCCGCCCGTCACAGACGGACGCATAAACGTCGTCTCCTGTCTCCTGTTCGGTGGTACGAAATGAAATTACCTTCAGAATGATGTGACGCCGGAACGACGCTGACGCCGGTTTGGCCGACACAATCACATGCTGCTACTACTTCTAGTGATGGGGGGTGCTGATGGTGCAGGCATGATTTGTCCTTGTGTCGCACGTTTGCTGCTAGTGTGTGCTCGAGTGCGGTACGTACTACGTGCCATACCGGACGAGTAGATAAATGAACTAAATCGTTGGTGTGTCCTCTCCGTACACCCGCCGATCGGTTGCACTTGGTAGTTATGGGGGTAATGTGCATACGATGCATTCTAGCCTGTATCATCCCCGTATCGCACGTATCTTGGGGGCACCTTTTTGCTCTATCATGACGCAATTCTAGCTCACCCTCGAATGCGGACTAGCCGTCGCATAAAATTCCCTTGCTTAGCCATCCAGTGTTTATCAGAATACGATAAAGTTAGGTGACAGACCTTTGTGTGACTCAACGGAACCGGAAGTAGCGCGTACGTACATGATGTGTACACTACCGGTCAAAAAAACTTCAACCTCAACCAATCAACGGTTCTCACGAGAAGGTGAACCAGTTTGTTTATTGTCTAGCGGTAGTGACCGCTTGTACTTAAGGAAGGACTGAAACTTAAAGCCACCACCACCATCACCGCCGTTCGATAAATGGATTATTGATCGATCAGTTTATGAGGCCGGGGATATTTTACAGACAAAATTACAGGTTTAATTGGACGAAGGTACTGGAACGCACACAATGAATAATACTAATGTCCTTGGAATGGAGCAGGAACGTACATGTGTGCTGAGTACGGACACTTCAGATTTCTCACCACGTTGCTAGGGTACTGAGCAACTGAGTACAGCCTACTTAGATTGCTCGTTCCGGTTTTTGGTGTGTCCGTTTCTAACGCGCGGACCAGTCCAACCAGCTAATGGGTAAATTAATTCAAGCAAGCCACGAATGGAAATTCAAGAACAATATATTTTATCTTCAAAAGCCTCTTTACAGCCGAATTCCTCAATTCCAGAGTTCCAAAAATTGTTAAAACACATTAAATCATGGCTTCCTAGTCTTGCTTCTCCAAAGTCACCGAAAAACTACATTACTCCGAAATAGAATTCCAGTCGAGACCGGCCAGTGTCCTAGATATAACCCCTGGATAGAACCCCTAACTCTCATTCGATGAATCATTCAAAGCCCCTGTTTAATCGGCGATAATGGGCCGAATGTTTGGAAGGGTGGAAAAGCGAGAAATAAACCAACAATTCGACAGGAGATTGGGCGAGAAATAAACCAACAATTCGACAGGAGATTGGGCGAGAAATAATCCAACAATTCGACAGCAGATTGAGCCTTGTACATACGTATCGTGTTAGTTGATTTCGGGGCCTAATTTTTATGTGGTTGTGTAGCAATTCAAGCAAGCAATAGAAAGCACAAAATCCTTCCCAACAGCTCAGCATAGCAGCATTGTTACGTCCGAATGAAATGTGTGTTGACCCACTTACCTTGCTTTCAGTACGACGATGCACGCCAGTTTTCCAAACAAGAGTTGGTGCTTCAGCGCGCGTTAAACGCTACAATTTTCGACTATATTTTTTTTTTGTTATTTTTTTAACACACCACTAAACACACACACACACACACGCACACAAAATACACGATTTCAATTTGGTTAATTAAAAAGCTACAAGCACGGGGACCTTTTTTCGCTAGCGATTAATTGAAATTTCTACAAAGCAAAAGGATAACACACATCGCACATTGAAAACACATTTGCTGAAACTATCATTTAAACATTCTTACACACGTTATCCCATTGAAAAACAAAATTACAACTTGAGCACACTAGCACGTAAACACACACTCACACAGCACTAGGCGATCTCCGAACGTCTTCGAAGGAATGAATGAAAGTATCAACAATTCTACCCCAACAACACAACCGGGTCCGTCTCCTACCGATCGAGCGCGCGCCTCATCCAGCCGTTGTCCTTGAAAACGTTGTTTTTATTCTACATTCGCTTTGTCGTCCGTTTTCTTCGGCATGTCGCTTTTCTTATTAAATTCCTTTTTGTACGATGGCACTGTCACCGCATACACACGCTTTACTTTTGTGTCCTTTGCAATTAGGTAAACAGGGGGTCCGACTGTTGGAAGTAAGTAGGCTGTGATGGATATTCTTCACGCGATGTGAAAGAGTCGCGGATTACTACACCCTTTATCACTCATACAAGCATCAAATGTGACACGGAGATGTAAACTTCATTGCTAGATCGTCAAAGCCGTTAAAAGTCGAAGCCGGATGGGCGTGTGGGCCAAAAATGCAAAACAATTACGGAGGAAGGGTGAAGGAAGGATCCAAACGGTCAGTAATTGATACCGTGTAACAGACTATCACCCTGTCTATTGACCAGATTTCCAGATTCTTCTAACCCTAAGCAACGATGACTAATAGCACAAAATTGGTAGGGAATTCAAACACATGCATTTAGTTGCGCTTTGGCTTTCTCTGTGAGGTCGCCTCCAAAACTTCCGTTCTCAACCAAACATCAAAGTGACGAAAAATCACTCGTTTGAAGAGCTTCCGCGACACGTTCGTCCGGTTTCGCTCGATCGTGAAGATGACTTGCATACCAGCACTTCGTCATCGTTGCCACATACGCATACAGTGGCGCAGATTCAAACACAACATTCACCCCACTTGGTTGCAGCACTGAGGAATGCAGTGAGATCTTCTCGTGTATCGTGGGGAGTATATGTTTTTGCCTCACATGCTCACCGATAGAGCATAGAGCCTCGATCTTTCTTCGACTGGAGAGCTCTAATATCTAGCGTCGGAATTGAAACACTACGCTTGTGGGGAGGACACAGATGTGCGAGTTTCGGTTTAGCAATCGTCCCATTGAGTCCTTTACACTCCCCTCTTTCCCTACTACTACCCATACTACTCTCCCACACCATTAACACACATCAATTACAGGGTAGGAAGGGGCGGTTGCATTTCAGTTTCCCGAAATGGAATCCTATTATCCCTAACCCTGGCACAATTGAACAAAACGCACAGCACGAACAAACTAAAACTAACTCTAACTTTCTTCCTGTTTTTGCGTTCAATTCGGTTCAGTTCCGCGAAACAGCTTTCACATCGCGTCGCCTGCTTTGCTATACATCACCGCGAGAATTACGCACACTCAACCACACACACATACACACCCACACACGCATGCACGATCGCGTAAATACGGGGTGAGAAATCTTTCTCGTAATTTCTTTTCAACCTTCCCGCGATTCCCCTACAGAAATCACTGCTGTGTCTTCATTTGCAGCCACAATCGTTTGCTTCACTTTTGGTTTCACTTTACGTACATTATTAATCCCGTGGCGAGTGTACTACTGTGAGGGACAGCCAACCAACTCTCTGTGTACCTTTTTGTCGTTCTTGGGTCAGTGTTGCGTTTGAAGGATTGGCCCACACACTCGCCCTTCTTGTTGCTGCTGCTGCTGCTAGTACTTTTTACGCTCTTTTGCTGGCGTTTTTACTGTTGGTGTTGGTTCGGTTGCCTTTCTTTCCATTCATATGTGGGAAAACACACACACACGCACACACGAATCCTGGCTGTAGCTGCCATCCAGCGTGGCTGAAGCAAACCCCGTCAGACTGTTTATAGTGCACGGTTGAGTTCGCCCACAACTCCCAGCATGTTGTACCGATAGCATTGTGGGACAAATTATTTTTGAACGCTGCTTTCGCCGGTTTACTTAAAAATTTATTAATTTACAATCGTTTCTGAATTTAAAGTATAGTTGCATTGTTGCGATAACGATCCTATTTTGGCTATACATTTTTTATCGATCATCACCTCCACCTGTAGTTTGAATAATGATTGCGGCTCATGGAAGTATGTAGCGGTCGAAATTTTAACCTCGACCGGGTGTGTTGCTGAATTTTGTTGCACAGAATATTCTATCAAAGAGTGTATTAGTTGCCTTCACTTAAGTACTAGTTACACTAATCGGAAATCAGTATTCTTCGGGTCATCAGTCATCCATAGTTTACCGTGGATGCAAGACCGGTTGCGGTCAAAGTCTCTGATACGAAAGTACGTTGTATTCGTCACATCAAGCCTTGTGGCTTTTCATGCTGCGAATGCACGAATTATTGTTAGTGGTTGAGCGAAAATTGCTACAGCCGTTTTCTAAAAAACAAAAATACCCCTGAACAGAAGGTGTTTCTCAAATGAGGTTGTCTTATCTACGCTTTTTTTTAAAAACAAACACTACAAATTCATTCTTAAGCTTAATAAATTCAATATTAGCACACAAATATTACTCTCGTCCGTTACTCGTCTGGCTGATTGTGTTTGTTACTGAATGAATACAAATAAGACAGAATATTGAATCCTGAGCAATCTTAATGGAAACCGACTTCTGTACTACTACGGTACGGTACTACAAAACATACACAAAATATTTAAATCCTACGCAACACCAAATCTTTGTGCGTCCATCATTCAGGATGATAAAATCCTTAAACAGAAAAAAAAACAAAACAAATTTTTCACGATGTGTACAGAAAGAAGCTTACAGTATGTGAGCCAAAATGCCCAACCTAATGATATCTGCTATTAGTATATACCGGCGGACTTAATATCCGCTATCAAATCAGTGACTGATTGCTCGAGGGCTTGAGCTTTACTGGGCTTCGAAGACTTTTTACGCTCAACAATGGGCAGTATAGAGCACACGGTGATCACATCCTTCACGACCTTCACCGTGACACGAACCTTGGTAAAGAGTGTTATCTTAAGTGGAGGTATAGAGGTATCTACCGGAACAAGCAGACAACTACCAACCGGTTCGATCGGTTTATAGACAACCGTTGCAACTGCAGAAATTTTCTAAAAATGAAAAAAGAACCCCAAAATCCAAGGTCGTTAGTCTTAAGTCAATGAGAAGAAAAGCAAGCAATTCGCAAACATACCTTTACTGCAGCTTTCAGTACGATCCCGGAATGGATCAATACTACCTCAATGAAATGGGCCGCATATCCCATGACAGCTGCATCCGTTTCGTACTCCCCGACCGATGCCAACCAGTGTCGATAGTAAAGCAGCGAACTTGCCTCACCAGCCAGTTTGGCGTTATACTTCTTATCGTTGCAAACCATCGCCAGACACTGTAGCTCTTCGGGCGATCGTTTCGGTGTCACATCGATTCCCAGCATGGCGGCAAGTACCCGATGCACCAGACAATCCGCGTAGCGCCGAATCGGGCTAGTAAAGTGGGTGTACATGGGTATAGCCAGCGCGTAATGTGCAAATTGCTCGGCAGTGGATGCAAACGAGGAGCAATAGTATTGGGCCCGAGTCATCGGTTTAGCCAGTAGCACGCTCAGCACGCTCTGGGTCGCATCAGGATGCACTGATGAAGCGATAATGGTTTCCATACATTCGCGGATATCCTTCGAACTGGTGTAGGATAGTGCATGCCCATGCAGCGAAAGCGTACGGACCAAATTCTTCATCATGTTCGCCGCCGGTGCACTGTGCGAGCGAAGCAGCGATATGTCTGGGTATGCCTTATGTATCGCCGACGCAACGGACATATTTGCTAGCAGCATAAAATCTTCAATCATTTCGTTACTGGTCCGAATTTTGTACACACCGTAATCGATCGGTCGACCGGTGGCTGGATCAAGCCGGAACGTTAGCTTTGGCTGATTAATCTTTAGACATCCGTCATCCATTCGGCGCTGGCGCAGCTTCATCGCAATCGATTGCAGCGTGTTAACGATTTTGCAAAGCGACTTCGCACTGTAGCCGTGCAGAATTTCCGGAAACTGATCTTCATCCACCTCACAGTTTGGATTGTCTAGCATGAGCTGGGCATGTTCGTACGATAACTGAGAACAGGAGTTGATGACACTGCGTTCGAAGCGTGTGCTCAATACCGTCCCATCCGGTTCCATTTCCCAAAACACCGAAAAGGCGAGCTTATCTTCGCCGGGCAGTAGCGAGCAGGTGTTGCACAGCTGCTTCGGTAGCATGTGGTACACCGTGTCCACCATGTAAATGGAGGTGGCCCTTAACTTTACCAGCTCGTCCAACGGTGAACTTTCACGCAGGAAGTACGTAACGTCGGATATGTGTACACCGATCTGATAATTCCCATTCGGTAGCTGCTTGCAGCTTAGCGCATCATCCAGGTCCCGTGCCGTTGCCGGATCGATCGTGAAAATACACTCGCCGCGAAGATCTACGCGACGGGCTAATTCCTCCGCCGGAATGTTGTACGGTACGGCCGGAAGTTGGGCCAATATGTCTTCCCCGTATGGCGTCACATCCAGATTGTGTTCGACCAGGATGGATTCGTTTTCCACCTCTAGCAAACCACATTTACCGATCGATTTCAATATCGTACCGATCGGTACTTCGTCATGCCACTCGATAATTTCGGCTTGGTACAGCACTTCCGTAATATCTGCTGCACCTTTTGGTGACTCTTTGTCATCTCGTTCGTCGTCAACGTTGTGGTCATCATCGACGTCATCCTTCAGCTTCGTTTGCTTGATCTCCAACAAAGCGTTTGGCCAATCTTGCTTGAAAACACGCACAGGCGGTATACGCATATCCCTTGGAGCGAACATCCGATAGTGTTTCTTGCCCTGAGATGCTGGCAGAAATTTGCCAACGCACTGACGGTTGTGCCGCTTCTCCAAGATGCACACCACAAATCCGGCATTATTTTGTACGGCTTTTTCTTCCTCCTCGCCCTCCGTACTCTCCTCACCCGATTTATCATCCGATTCCGGGGCTTGATCGAAAACAAACACGCGTACCAAATCACCATCCATGGCGCAACGTCGCAGAAGGATGGAGTTTATGTAAATGTTTCCCGTGCGCGAAGGATCGTCCACAAACGATTGCATATTGTTGCGTGCATTAACCCGCAGCATGCCCTCCATCATGTAGCCGACTTTTTGATCTACCAAACGTCCAACAAACGACTCCAATCGTTCCTGTACAATTTCGTTCGCTTTGTTCCGTATGTCACCCAGCACCAAGTCGGATTCATCCTTCGAGCGCTTTACGCGTTCGTTCAGCAGGAAGTTCACCTGATCCTCGTAAGATCCCTTATCACTACGTTTCGGTTTACTAGCCGATGTCGCTGGTTGTGTCGATTGATCCGCACGGTGCTTAGATGACGTTGCTACCAGCACCGTCGGTGCAACAGTACCATTCTGCTCAGCAAGATACCGTCTCGCATCTGCAGCCAAACTCTCTGCGACTGGCATAATGCTTTTGTTCACCAGCACAACGTGCTTCTTGTATGGGTGTGCATTGAGCAGGCCAAGCTCTATGCCCTGCTTTTCAATAAATTTTCTCCGCTGGTTGGAACTTAGCATAAATAGCTGGACGAGCAGTCGATGCTCCGGTGGTAGCGACTCATCGCTTTCCAGCGATTCATCCACCGCTTGGGCGCTATCCTTTCTTGCAGGCGGAACTGCAAGTTGTTTATCCTTCCGTTTCGATTCCTTCTTGCCACCTCTCGATTCTGAGGCTGATCTTGCTGTTGGCTTCACCTTTTTTTCCTTCTTTTCAGGTGCATTATTCGTAATGCCACCACCAGCTGTATCTGCCCTCGGTAAATTCCCATTTTTATCGCCAAACTCTCGCTTTATGCCATCGATCTGTTCCACAATCTCGTCGATCTTTTTCGTCAACAGCGAAAACTTTAGGTTGGTTACATCCTCGTTCTTGGGTTTTGACTTAGCATTATTGCCTTTCAGCAATTCGCGGTGCACAGGACCATCCTTCGATTTGGATTTGAGTTCCTTTTTGTCCTTTTTTTCCTTAACTTTCTTATCTTGACTTCTTCTCTCTGGTAGGCCCAACGGTGGCTCATCGTCTTCCGAGTCCGATCTACTGTGGGTCTCTTGCTTTGTGACTACTTTCTCGATTTTGGGCTCCATTTGGAAAGTCACTAACTCCACATCAATCTTTTGCGAATCGTTTTGCATAGTTTCCTTTGCTTTTGATTTGCCTTCCTGCTGTTTACCTCTTTCCTTGGGTATCTTTTCCTTGCTCTTCCGCTCTCCCGGCGGCAGCAGGCCCGGTGAAGAAGAACGCTGGCCGATTTCTTTCGCTTTCTTCTGACTTACAAGCTCTTCAATAAGCTGACGTACAGCTCGCTTATCATTCTTCGGTTTGTTGTTTTCTTTTGCTGATCCTTTCCTGTCTTTCGATCCACCTGCATTCTCCAACATTTTGCGAGTGTCGTCGATGATGGTTGCTCTTATTTCACGAAAAAATTGCTCATCGGACATGATACCGAACACTCTCACCTGGAGGTTTTGGGGGTTGCTCCCTTTACACAATGTGTGCCAACTTCACGAAATTCTACTTGCATATGATGCCACTCTTTCTTCAATGTGCCCACCCGTTAAGCCTCTTTCGCTACCCGTGTCCTACTACCAGACCCCACCAAACCATCCACCTGATCTGACGCATCACGCTGAGTGGTGAATGAAGTAGGGTAAACACACAGTGTTGTTTAACCGCAAGCCAACCGTTTCCAAAGGGGAGTTTCATTTTACATTAAATATAATAAACGAATAGAACGGATTACATATTGGATACATACTGCTTCGTATGAAACAATGCATTTAAATAATTTTAATTAAATATAAAGGATAATTTATCCTCCCGATGTCGACTCATTTGAAAGTGAATTTGAATAAAAGTCGCTTTGTTTTCTTTTTTCTATGGAGAAACGTCAAACTTCCATAGCAACAACCTTCAAAATCAAAACAAACACGCGTGCACATGTTTTTGCAAGTGGCACACAGCAGGAGTGATCCGATTTTTGTTTCGTTTATTTCGTGTTTCAAGAGAAATCTTCCAAGCTGACCATAATGAAGAAAAAACTAGCCACGCTTTCGGATAAATTGAACAAACTTTTCGCACCGGAAGAACAGCAGCAGTCGGAAGAGTCGGGCGATGAAACAGCGCCCAAGTTTAGTGAGTTTGATGAAGCACCGGACGATGCGGTCAAGGATGCGGCTTTAAGTGAGTTCCGCAAGCGAAACATTCGCTTTCTGGAAGAGTTTGATCGGAAGTATAAGGGAGCGGTTTCTTCGCGAAATGAGACTTTCGACGATGAAGACGATGACGATGGTGGATCCGACGAGGATGATGATGATGAAGAGGAAGAATCCGACAACAATGATGAGGATGATGACCAGCTAGAGGAGGATAGTAATGTGGAAGTACATCGTAAAAAGATTCCAAAAAGCAAATCCAAATCGATTGTCTTGCTCAAGCCACCTCAAAGCGACGATGATGATGATGAGGAGGATGATTCCGGTGAAGAAGATTATGAGGAATCATCGGATGACGATCAGGAATCCTTGGCACACTACACGCATAGCAATAAACAGCAACCCTCGACGCAACAGATGACTCTAATCAAAGAAGAAAACCGTCAGGAAACAATCAACAAAGGTTTGGCGGTACAGAACCAACTTAAAATTTGGGAACGTTTGCTAGAAATGCGCATCAAGGTGCAGCCCTGTTTGATTGCCTCCAACAGTTTACCACCGTCGTCATCGGTGTGCCAAAAACTCGCATCTCAGAATGAAGAATTTCGGCAAAAGTCAGAACAGGCGTCACAAATCATTTCCGACACGATGGATCAATTGCTCGAACTTCAGGAAGTTCTAATGGGACGGTTTTCGGAGACAAAGACCCTACTGAAGAGTGGGTCGAAGCGAAAAGCATCTTCCAATGCGGGATCCAAACCCAAACAGGTCACATTGGACGAATACGAGCAGATTCTTGCTAGCAGGCGCAAGGACATGGAGGAGTATCGTAACGGCGTACTGATGAAGTGGCACGATCGGATCAACATTGCGTCAAAGATGCGAAACAACCCAAGACAATCATTGTCGGTGTTGAAGAAAATCGAAGAAAGTCTTATTAATCGTGAAGAACTGGTGCGTAAAACGCAACTTCACCGGGGCGGTTATACGCTGCTAGGAAGGCAAGCCTCATTAGCGGAAACGGCAGCGGCCAGCGAGCAGCGAGAGGATAACCGAGACACGCAAGAGCAAACCCCAAGCTCAGTTTACGATGGGGAAATTTTCGATGATTCTGATTTTTACCATCAAATGCTGCGAGAACTTATCGAGTACAAAACTAGCACGACCGATAGTCCGCAGGAGATTGCTAACAAGCTGGCGGAATTGCAGAAACTGCGCAACAAGATGAAGAAAACCGTTGATACGAAAGCATCTAAGGGACGGAAAATACGGTAAGTCGAGCATAGAATTGTAGCGTGGGTTTATTTCCTAATGCGATAACAAAAACGGTTGATGTGGTTCCTCATTTTAGGTACGTTGTGCATAACAAGCTGGTTAACTTTATGGCACCCGTGCCCGATTATGACTGGACGGACGAGGCGAAGGATGAGCTGTTTAGTTCGCTTTTTGGCCAAACACCTGCCACGGAAGAGCGATAGAGATGGTCTGGTGGAACGAACGTTGGACTCTGTTTGGACTAAGGCAAAAAAAAGAACCGGAAATGCTAAAGGTTGTATTGTGATGTGTTGTATTGTTGCAAGAAAAACAAAAATCAACAATAAAACACAGGAAGTTGAAAAACGCGTACATTGTTTAGCTATTTGTGTAAGCAATCGTTGAATTGGTGTCACTTCATAGCGGCCTTCTTTATTTCACTACTCCGTACACAGCAAATTTGTAATGGAATTGTGTTTTTGTGCTGACTGTGTTAAAGAACTATGCTTGTTTAACTTACAGCATAGATAAGCGTGACAAACATCGAGCCAGGTATATCTCCCGAGGGAATGGTATCGCGTGATGACGACCGAATAGAAAGCAATCAAATGTATGCTTTAAGAAAATGGGATATTTTTATAAATAAATGCTAAAAACCTACTATTATAGATAGTTCATTTAAATTTTGATACTACTCTATGAAAATACAGATTTTCTATTGCTCAGACATGGATGGCTTTAGCTGAGAATTTTGAATACAAATGTCAACCTAGTCTAGGGATCTTTTCCATCGTTTCCCCAAGGCGCAGTACAATAAAGCGTCCCTTAATTTTCTTTGCAGTCACACGAATGGTTGGCTGACGATGGCTATAAGACGTCATTGAAACGTATGGCATCTCGACTCTTTTTGTAAAAGCTGCCGCGAATGAACTGATAACAGTGTTCAATTTAGTCTATCAGCATAGGACTTATGATACGGCAAATTGCTGAATATTTTCGAATGTTTCTTCTCACACAAAAAACGTTCGCTTTCTATTGTTATTAGATCCTTTCTGTTTATTTAAAAAAAAGAGCTCTTTCACAGTGTACATACAATGAAGGAAGGAAACGTAAGAATGAAAACGTAGGACAGATAATATACTGGGAGGCAGCAATCTGTAGGTATGTTGTTCTGGGTACTACTCGCAAGATAGTTAAGCACGGCTCGCTCCCCTCCTATATAATATGCACTGCAGAAAATGATGGAAAGGCGGTCGAGCAGACTTTGTTATCTGGTTTGTTATTTTGTCTGTACCTTTTGCTTGCCCGCGGGGGATCAAAATACTTCTCCCAGTGTTAGTGACGCTCCAGATAAGCCAGAGAAATTTTAAATCTAGAAAACAGATTTTTGTTCAGTTCTAAATGCAGTACTTGTCCTCGTGTACCTCACTCGATGCTCTTAAATTGTTGTTCGTTCAGTGATTGATACCCTAAGTCATTAGTATTCGATAAGCGTCTGGAAGGGAGGACGAAGTTCCATTACCTTTTTGTTCTCTCTGTAGTATATCACCGAGCGGATGTGTACTTTGTGTGTTTCGATACCTACTACAATGCTTAATTTTACGACCATTTGTTGTGACTTCCTAGCTACAGTTAGCACAACATACGCACATAGGAAAAACTCAATGGCGGACAGATCTGAAGAAAAGGGATGAAATCAGCAGCAATTTTTTTGGAATGCCTGTTGGAACCTGGATCGTTACAACCTTCTCAATCGTCGCGTCTATCGATTGGGAAGAGGGACCTTTTGGTGGCTGCAGATGCGGAACGGAGAAAGAAACGTGGGGAGTAGGCTAGGAGATTACAGTTCTGTCTTCTTCGCGTTGCCGGCACGATCGAAGCTCTTCAGCTCACTCGTCGCATGCTTGGCAATGTACTTCACGAAGTCATCGACCTCGCGGCCACCCTCGTAACGGGTCGGGCTGGTCTTGGCGTCCTTGGGCAACCAGTACAGCGTAGGGAAGCCACGGACCTCAAAGTGGGATGGCACATCGTTAGCGGTGGCATCCATTTTCACAATCGAGACGGCCTCATCCTTCAGCTTGGTGCCGAGCTCCTCTAGCGTCGGGGCGAGCTTCTTGCAGTGTCCACACCACGGCGCGTAGAACTCTACAAGCGTGTCAACACCGTTGTTAACGACCACGTCGTCAAAGTTCTTTGCCACGGCAACCTTTACCGGGCCGTCGTTGTTTTCTGGTACCGGTTCCGATTTGACGTACGGTTCAAGCGATCCTTCCTCCAGCTCCGCCGCGAAAGCCTGCAGATTGTCTACCGAAAACTCATCCTTCATGATGAACTTCTGGTTCTTGGCGTCACGGGCCAACACCAGGGGCTTATCGCCGGTATAATCGTATCCGAACTCGTTCAGCTCGTGCTGGAAATCGTCCTTGGCGCTCACGGCAAAGTTAACACGTCCCGCAAACTCCTTCGCCACCTTCAGCACACGGTTACGCCAGTAGTTTGTGCCCTTCGGGTTCTTCACGTAATCGACCGCGTAGTACACGACCACCAGCGGGTTCTTGAAGTCGCTCGTAGTGTCACGCGTACGCACACCAGCCAAACCGTGGTAGTTGACCTTTACAAAGTCGGCCAGCTCCTGTTTGGTGGTTCCTTCAAACTTGACGAAATCTGGTTCAAACTTGTTCGCCAGCTGACGGGCACGGAACAGATACACGGCATCGGTAGCACCCTGCTTTTCCAACACTTTCGGCGCGCTGCTGTGGCCAAACCGTAGTCGCTCCCGCTGACTGTCGGCATACTTCAGGAAGACACCCTTCAGATCCGACTCCTTCTCGAAGAAACCAACGACGGAAGTTTCCTGCACCTTTAGGAACGCTTCGAACGCTTCCACCGTCAGCAGATCCTTCGATGCTGGGCCAACGATCGATTTCATGTACTTAGCAATACCGGTTGCCTCGCGGGGTCCGTTGTACTCCTGCGATACCTCTCCATTGCGGAACACCTTCAGTGTGGGATAGCCGCTGACGCTGAACTTGTTACAGGTGTCCTTACCACCCTCGGTACAGTCAACCTTGGCGAGTGCGATCGGAGGATCCTCACCACGCAGCAACTCGGCAGCCTTGGCATATTCGGGCTTAAGTTTTTTGCAGTGTCCACACCTAGAACGGAGCACGGGGAAAAACTCAAACTCAAAATGCTGACACAATAGGTTATTGTCACCGCCACGAATATAACGGGGAGTAGTGCTACGGGGGGAAAGGGTGGGGGGGGGGGGGAGGGGCATGACATAGCACCATCTCTTTTCGACACATTCCGGGGGAGCTTCGACTCCGATGGATATTATTTCAAAATACAGGGGAAAATGCGAAAATGGACTTACCATGGCGCGTAGAACATCACCAGAGTGGTTTCTGTTTCGCCAACACGGGTCGAAAAATCGCTATCGGTCAGGTCTAGCACGTCGGCTTCACCGGCAAACGCCACCGCCACAAGGGCACACAGACAAACCAGCAACAACCGGCAGTTCATGATTTTCCGCCTCGGTGCTGTTGATGATGGAGAGAGAACAATGGGAGCAGCAGGTTGAGCGTACGATTACGACCGTAAGAATCTTAATGATAGATGCGTTTCTAGTACGTGGCTACACCGAAGCCACCGGCCACAGAAACAGACTTTACTTACTCGAAGAAGTTGATGAATTAAATCGACGTCTTGCCGATGCAAAGTTTCGGAAAGATCTCTTGTACTTTGACAGTGTTAGTGACCTCCCTGTCGTGTTTCGTTGGCGATCGCTGATTGGTCCGCGACATAGTGTACGGTGGGCGATGCGTCGGACATCGTTATTAAAATAAAAATGACAGCATACGGAGGAGCAAAGACATGTTTGAATAAACTGTTGTAATAAATTAAAATAAGCAGTTTGAAGTTACATAGACGATAAATCTTTTTTCCTTCTATTCTAAAGAGAATGTTACCTTACCCTCAATTTTATTGCGCGGGAAAACAGTTTTATCCAATTCGTTTAAGTTAAAGAATTGAAAAAGGATGAACAAAATGGTCGCTTGAGCACCTCTTTCCATCAGAAGAAGGATTTGGGCTCTTATTTTTATACTCTCAAAAGCTGTTGACTTTCTCCAATAAAAAGAATTTAATTTACCGGAGATTCTCCCGAGACTGTTCAACGTGTCGGACCGGTATCCCATGCGTCAAATTGCGAGCTGTCAAAGCCATACCCGGTCCAGCCTGCCTGGTCGAATCTTTGAATCTGGCTTTGTCGGTAAATACAGTTTTGTCATTGATGAATGGAGTCATTTCGTATTTTGCATTTTGGTTTAACGAACACACGGGAAGGATACGGGCGCGGGAACACAGCACGCGCGAATAAGATTGGACTGAATTTTAGAGTGCTGTAAAAGGGGACCCGAGAGTAGACTGGATCTTCCCGTAACGTGTAACGAGAGTACATTAAACACTAGCCCAACGTGTTTGGGGCGACGCTCGATTCCCGCCCGCGGATATTTATTCTAGTGAATAGTGTTCACAGAGGGGTACGATTTCTATCCACAACGAAAATGCCTACTTGGACACAAATTCAATCACAGCTTCGCAATCCCAACAATCCGGTTGTGTTTATGGATATTACCGTCGGAACAGCGGTAGGTAGCAGGGACCTATTTGTAATAGGACACTAACTTGGAAAATCGCTAATCATTTCTGTATTATTTTTGGGACTCAACAGGAAATTGGCCGTATGGTGTTTGAGCTGTACGCGGACGTTGTACCAAAAACGTGTGAAAACTTTCGACAGTTCTGTACAGGGGAGTACAAAAAGGATGGCGTCCCGATCGGCTACAAGGGCTCGAGTTTTCACCGTGTTATCAAAGACTTTATGATCCAGGGAGGAGATTTCGTGAATGTATGTTAATGCTTTTCGGTGTAGAGCTTTTATCGTATCTGACTTCTCCCTGTTTTCCCTCCGCAGGGCGATGGAACGGGCGTGATGAGCATCTACGGCAGTGCCACCTTCCCCGACGAACACTTTCTGCTAAAGCACGACGCACCCGGCCTGCTCTCGATGGCCAACAGTGGGAAGGACACGAACGGTTGCCAGTTTTTCATCACCTGTTCAAAGTGTAACTTCCTCGACTATAAACACGTCGTGTTTGGGCGCGTGCTGGATGGGCTGTTAATTATGCGGAAGATCGAAAACGTTCCGACCGGACCGAACAATAAACCAAAGCTGCCCGTAGTCATATCGCAGTGCGGACAGCTGTAACAGCCATTTCACAGTGTATGAATGTGTAATAAACCCAACGAAGTCACTGCTAGAATCGTCGGCCGTTTAAAACAAGCCAGTACCGTTTCTTGTCTAGATTATAAAGAAGAAAAATCCGTGATGATCATTATAAAGCACCCACACACACGCGCGCAGTTCGCATTCCAAGTGAGGGCGCGGGTGGAGAGCATAATTAACCACGTGGATTGCCCCAGTTTGCCCTTGAAAAAGGATTGGTGGATTGGTGTATTTTTAAACATGCTCTACGGCTAGCCTGCCAGCCTACCATCGAAGCATAAATAGTGCCCGCAACGTGCACGTGCTGCTGACCATAGTCCTTCTTCAAATTCATAAACCAAAAGGCGTGCCTCACACTCCAGCGAGAACAGGAATGACAGAAACAATCTCTGGCTAACGAAGGTAACGCGTCGTTTATGGCTCCTTGCTCCTTTGCGGCTAATCAATGGGACTATCCGATCCCACCCATCCCATTCCCCTCTGCGTTATCTAACCCCGAAGGGTCGCGCGCGTGCACACGTTTTGTTTTTATGATCCTAATGAACGTTTCACACGCAATCGCTTGTGAGAAAGTGTGTTCCTAGTAGAAGTAGTAGTGGTAGTAGTGGTCAGCCGTAAGAAAAAACTAGCGAAACCGTCTCAGTAGATCGATCCTGTAGTAGAAAGAAATACAAAATAAAAAGCCGGAAAAGCCCTAAACCACACTTCGTTAGACAGAAGTATCCTTCCCACAGTATGCTGCGGACCGCTTGGAAAAGGGGCGAAGAGATTGTAATTGAATCACTTTCGCATTTTGTTATGAATGCTTTTTTTGGCTCATAATTTAAAAAACACCCCAAACACACACCTTGACAAATGGCTTAATTCTTCACGGTGTTATTATTATTTAATTATTTGTTTACCCTCGGACGCAGGGCAGAACTTCTGTTGCTACTGCTGTCTCCCACTGCTTTCTCTCCCCACCAAAACAGTTAATTGCAAATTACTGCGGAAATGTTTATCTGGACTGAAATTTTTCGCCCAAACCTGCCCAAGGTTCGCGCTAATCGAGTAATGAGAATCCGCGCTGGTTGGTCAAACATTTGCATAAGCTAGATTTCGCATGCAAATGCATGCCGTTGGCCTTGATCTTTGAACCTGCGGCTGGCAGGTTTGAGCCCTTGTGGCCTTTACCAACGGCTGGCAGTAATAGTGGGTGTAGAATGTTTTCTAAATTCATGTAACTACTGCATAACCCTCATAGAAGCTTCAAGGATAAAGTCTATCAGGCCCCCACAAGTAGGATCTAAGGCCAGTATACTCTTCTCCGTTACAAAATGGTATTCAACGAAGGTGTGTTCCCATGTCAAAGTTCGTTAGGAAAGAAGGGAACATGATGATGGCATGTTTTATGGTTATTGATTGAAAGGGCGTCGTTCGGCGTCCGAACCATCGTCACACGCCGGCGGAAAACAGCCTTCCGGTGCTGGGCAGGTGGTGATTTCATGTCCTCAATGGTTAACCGAGCCGTTTGACCAAATGGTAAATGATTTACGATGGCTCTGACTGACCGATTCTCGATCATGTGGCATTGAATTGTTTGGTAAATATTGCTGTCAATTAGAATTTCCATAAATCCTTGTCCCTGTGTGAAGGCAAGAGCGCGTTATTAGCTGAACAGTACCAGCCTCGCTGTGTTTAGTGTTTTATCCACCTTTCTACCTTGGACTAAAATCGTTTACAATCGCTTCGATGCTAGGACGAGTGTACAGTAGTTACACTAGGACGAGTGTACAGCGGTAGTGCTAGGACGAGAATGTAGTGTTGGTAGACGTTTTATATTCATGAGACAAAATGAAATTAGTTTTTAAGCAGTGTCCTCTTACCATGCTTCTATGCATGCCGAGCTAGCGTGTAGACGATGTTTGCAACCGAGACGAAACATATTAAACAGTGGGGAACCGTAAAAAAGCTGTTCCTATTATGATTTAACGATCAAAACTTAAATCGCATTATTTGATCTTGTCACGTACAATTTTGTTTCGGAGCTAATGAATTATCAGTACAAAAATTCATTCATTCTTTGAACTTGAAGCGTGTTTTACATATCACTTGCTCTTAAATAATATGTACAAGAAAATCAATTACAACAACTGACACGGCTTTTCGCTTCACTTTCAGGATTTGAATCCTATTACATTTGACATTGACAATAAATAGATATCATTCGTATGGGGATTTGGATGAATATTAACTATTCAACACATTTCACATGTGTCTCGTGCTCTGGTGAACCAGTTAGTCGAGCAAAAGGGAAAAGATTAATATGAAAAATGCTATTTGCCTATGATGATGCTTCGAAATGTATCGGACTAAAGCAGTTCGATTGTTCTGTTCTTTTCGTTTAGTATCGGAAATAAGCTATTATTGTAATAGATCATAACAAACATATACATATGTAAACGTCGTTATCAAGAAGAAATTGGCGACAGAGGATAGAACAATACTGTCCCTAGGTCCACCCACTACCACCCCGGCTATTGAGTATCGGAATATAATTTGCTAACTAAGATTTCCCTACCCGTTTACCATCTTTGTCCAGTGTTCTGGGTCACGATTTGTTCGATACCAGCACGTGGCTCTTGATTGCCGGTGGCCCGTATCTCGTCTCCGCTTCGTCTATGAAGGCATATTCCATCTGCTTTACGAGCTGATCGAAAAACAGATTCGAAAGCTGGGAGTGTAGTAGCGATTTAAACTCGAACGATACCATGAAATCAATGACGCACGATTGCGGGATGTCCTTCAGCCCCGGACTAAACTGCCAAGCCGTCAACAGGTAGTTGAACAGCCGACCATCAACACATTCCGCCTTGACGAGGGAAGGTGTTATGAGGGTAACGTTCGAGGTGTAGCTTTCGTTCAGCGGTGGGAATCCGATGATAAGGTCCGCTTTTAATGAGCCCGGTTTTCGGTCGTACACGAAAGATTTTTTACAAAATGGCACAAAAGTATTGTATTTTTCCACATCGGCCACTACGGAGTACAGCTGTTGCATTGAATATCTGCAATAAAATTGTAACAAGAAATAACAACAGACACATTTAAGCATGATGAACTTAAACCTTTTTTCCAAGGACCAAGGAAACGCTATGGTTCAATGGGACCCGCGTTCAATGTCAACATAGGAGCTACTCACCCAACCAGCTTCTTCTGGGTAAATTCACGTCGTGTTTTCGTTATTGGTGTAAAATCGAAAATTCCTCTGTATGTTGAGTAGCTGCAGGGGGGGGGGGGGAGGGGGGGGGGGAAGGAAGAGAAAAAATATGGCGCAGTTTAGAAAGACCCATTTCCTGCGACTCATCGTGATACTTATCATTGGCAAAGGTGTCGTGTGCGTACTTACAGCAGAGGGTTTCGCTGGTATTGCGCCAGGTTTCTCGAGAGGAATACATGCTTTGCGTTAGCTACCACTTTCACGGACATTTCTTCGGACTGCACGAAAAACACAAAAGCACGTGAACCTACCCAAAAAGAGTATCTCCACAGCCAACAGCCAGCTGCGGCTTCCACGGTGCAAAAATCGCACAATTTAGATTTGCGTAACGTTGAGTATTTGGTATTGTATCTATTCGAGAGTATGAACTGTTCAAGGCCAACAAAAAAATAACAAACTTTGGCGAGTTGTCGCAATTTGATAGTTGTTGTTTGACAGCTCCCTAGGTATTGTGGAATGCAGTCTGAACATTTGTGGTCAAAATATACATTTTTAAAAATATATATTGAATAACATGAGGATTTTACCCACAGCAAGTGTTTTTTTTTTTGTTAAAAAATGCACAATTCAAATTATTTTTTTCTCATTTTGTTAATCAGTTTCACTCTTCTGCATACCAAGATGCAGGGCTTCTGCAAAAGCCATTCATAAACAAACATTGCATAGTGGCATTCCGCACGAAACCAACTCAATTTGTATTCTTTTCTATGCTCTCAACCTTTATTTGTGATAATATATTAAGGTTCAGCTGTTTATTCTTAAAATGTTCAAGTATTTCTGCTCCGCCAAAAATTATCCCAGTGCAGTTGCAGATACACTGCCTATTTGCACGCAAAAAAACAACGAAAAACCAGCTGTCAATAGCGAGTTGTGTTTTCTTGTTCGCTAGTAGCAGCATAATTGATAGCAGTCGAAACGCCTAATCATCGGCGAACCTAGTTTGTCCCGGTAGAAAATCGCTTTCCAGGTAGTGTGGAACTTAAAATAACACTTACCATTGCCGGCCCCCTTGGAGTTAGGTGTGTATACTTCGTGTGTGTGTGTAAAGATTGCGCCTCCGCCTGTTCGATCACAATCAACCATTGCTTGCTTCCTTCTTCTCCACGATAAGATCTCGCCCGTCTGACTGCGCTGACTGGCTGGCTGGCACAAGACAACGTTATCTAGCGGGCAAATCAATTGCAGCAACAGAGAACGACAGCGACAAAAAAAACCAAAGATTTTACTATCGTAAAACAAGAGAAACGAAGGTAATAATAATGGCAGCACTTAATCAAGCGCTCGTGTTGGCCCTCGAAAGCAATCCAAAGGAATCATACGTGGTGGCCGCGGAAACACTGTTGCGCCTGCTGGACAACATTATACGCGAGCCGCAAAACGCCAAGTACCGGACAGTACGAATAGATAATCCATCGATCCGGGAAAAACTACTGTCGGTGACTGGTATGAAGCAGTTGATGCTGGCGATTGGGTTTATCGAATCGAACGGAACGCTCACAGTACCGTCGAACGTGCTGTTGGCAAATCTGCGAAGGTATCGAGAATTTATACACGAACGAAAAGAGCTGATAAAAAATCTTCCCAAAGAGAAGGAAATTAACATTTCGTGTACCACGAACAATACAGCGCACAACAACATTCCCGTGGAACAAACGGTTCCGGCAAGTAAACCGGAAATGGTTCTGCAAGCTTCCGGAAGCAACAATGTGGCGTCCATTCAGCAACCGCCACAAACAGAAGCACCTGCTTGCCTGATTAAATCTAGTCGTCCATTTCTGGCACGCATCGAATTCCCGAAGGTCGTTCAGGGTAATAATACGTTGTTGCGTCATCTCGAGCTGCTTTCCGACCAGGTCATGCAGTACGAGGACGAGCTACTTTTAGCCAGCGGGAAAAGTCTCATTCCGATCGACACACTAACGGCAAAGGCGAAAGGCAAGCTGGCCCAATGGAAACGGTTGCTAGCGTCGAACGAACCTTCCACCCAAAAGGAACCGAGCGAAGAGGATCTTCTGTTGGAAGAGCTAACAGCCTGGTTTCGGGCGGATTTCTTTACCTGGGTCAATGCGCTGCCCTGTACGGTGTGTGGCAATGAGAAAACACAGCTGGTCCGCAGTACTGTCGAGGATGGTGTGCGGGTGGAGATTTATCGGTGCTGCGGACAGTTACGTCACTTTTATCGTTACAACAATGTGGAAAAATTGCTTCAAACGCGTCGTGGCCGTTGTGGCGAGTGGGCCAATTGTTTTACATTCCTGTGCCGATGTCTGGGGTACGATGCGAGGTACGTGTTTTCTACCGGTGACCACGTATGGACGGAAGTGTGGTCGGAGCGCAGGCAACGCTGGATCCACGTGGATCCGTCTGAAAATGTGCTGGATGCACCGTTGATGTACGAGCACGGCTGGAGGAAGGAAATTACGTACGTGTTTGGATTCTCGCGGGATGATGTGCAGGATGTTAGCTGGCGCTATTCGAACAATCACAAGCAATTGCTGCAGCGAAGAAAGGAAGGTGGTGCTTGCAGTGAGCAGGCGCTACTGGACGCGATCTGCAAGCTAAGGACGAAAAGACGCGCCGGTTTAAACTGCACTCCGGAAAGGATGAGCTATTTACGGCAGCGTACGGTTGACGAGTGTTTGGAGCTGTTAGGGAATGCTGGAAGGGTACCGACGGCCGCCGAACGGGAGGGTCGTAGCTCGGGCAGTCTGGAGTGGCGGTTACAGCGAGGCGAACAGCAGATTAACACACGGTACATGTTCATTCCAACGGAGGAGGAAGTACAGGCAAAGCAGTTCAATATACGGTACTGCTGTGCAACGGATTGCTATGAGCGATTTTTGAAAGGTAACTACTACTACTACTAGGTTCGAATGGAAGTGCTGCTCTCTATTGAAGTGGAGTGCGCAATATTTCAACAACGGTTGCTTTAATTCTACATCAGGTGCCAGTAACCGGGTAAATGAAAGGATTACGGAAAAATCAAACGGATGGGAAAGTCGCCAGTACGTTAGTCGAAACATCTTCCGGAAAGAGGAGCATGACTGGAAGATGGTTTATCTCGCTAGAACTGGTATGTGCATACAATCGATGCTAAACTCGAAATGCTTTCCTTTACACCACTCATTGTCCTATCAACTTGCAGAGGGAACCGATGAAGCAACGATCGAATGGAACTTTGACTTCTCCGTACAAGGATTACGGGTCAAACAAATCGAGCTACGATTTGGACAGGAAACGTACGATGGAGCAAAGGTGGAGCTGTACTACATCAAGAGTGATGGTAAGAAATTGCGATCTGTTTTCTACCATCGCGATTTTGCTAAATCAAATCCATTCAACTACCCTTAACTAAAGGTACCCAATCGCAGGCACTCTCCTCGCTGTGTGAGTGTGGTAAGTTCACCCTGCAGGCACGGCTTTCCGGTGGCAAATCCTGGCAGCATGCGCAACTTTTTCGACAATCCAAATCCGCTACCGATGAGTATCCGTTCGAGATGAACATCGTTTTAATGTAGGCATATTAAAGACTATATAGGACAGGTATCGAATGCAATATCTACCTTTTTTTTTGTTAGATTTAGTGTGATAAAATGCACCCCCTTACCTACGTACGTATCGTGAAAAATGGACGCCCCTCTCCCGCTCCATTTTTCCGCGATTGCAATTCAACTAGTCTTACTTTATACACGACACGGTTTAGACGCTCGCAGTAATATTAAAAGAAAGATTACTTCAAAAATACAGGGACGTTCCTTTAATTAAAAGGAAAGAAAGTTTTCTTTTATTTACAATTTCTCCACACGCTTTGTTGGAATTGTTCTTTTTTTTACACAATTTTCTACATTTTCGTCTCATCAGTTTCTCCCTGATAACGATCCCGAAATGAAAATACGATGAAATCTTACTGAAGAAAATCTCACAACACACACGAAAGCCTTCTTCGGCAATGGTGTTTGTTAAAACAGTTATAAAATATAACACGTCTATAGTTTGATTAAAACTAACTCAAATTAAAACCATTAAGAACAAACAAACTGAAAACACAGATGTAAAACACGACAAGGACAAACCCACCGGGCAAAGAGATGATCAACATCAACATGAAGAACGCTATATTAGTTTGTTTGTATCCTCGCATTCTCGATCAAGGGTGAGGGTTGTTGGTTAACTAGTCCCCGCAGTCTTATGGCACTATTGGCACACGGTTTGTGATGTAAGATTTTTTTTCTTGGCTTAACGACCTTCTAATGTCACGCCGGTCATCGAATGGCTTACTGGACTTGCCTGATATCACGTAGTTGGATATTCCAGTCCCTACTACGGGGCAACGGTTCGGATGGGATTTGAACCCCGGTCCTGCCATGTGTGTTGCCCATTGTAAGATTTAACGTAGTATGTATCGCATGTAAGACTACTTCCTTATATTCGTGTGCTGCTCGTAACTGTCATTGATTCACGTCAACTCACTTGCTGCTGCTGTTGTTGCTGATGGTCCTTCTCCTGCCCATGCGTTTTGATGTGCTTGTTAAGATTGTTGGACTGATTGAACCGCTTGTCGCAGATCGTACACTCGAACGGCTTTTCCCCCGTGTGGATGCGCATATGCGTGTTGAGATTGTTCTTCTGATTAAAGTTCTTCGCACAGATCGTACACCGGTACGGCTTTTCACCCGTGTGCGTTCGGACGTGCGTTTTCAAATTGTTCGACTGTATAAACCGCTTCCCACAGTACGTACACTCGTACGGTTTGTCTGCCGTGTGGACCAACATATGCTGCGAATAATCGTCCTCCTTCTGGAACGATCTCGAACACATCTGACACTTGTACGGATCCTGAAAGATGTGTGTCTTGATGTGCGTCTTCAGGTTGTTCGATTGGGTGAACGTTTTGTCACAGATGTGGCATCGGTACGGTTTCACCTGGTTATGAGTTTTCTTCATATGCTCGGTTAGCTCGTCCAGGTTCAGGTACACCTTGTTGCACACCGAGCAGATGAACGGTTTTTCATCGTTGTGGAACTTCATGTGGTTCGCCAGATCGGACGGATGCATAAACTGCACACCGCACACCATACACACGAGCTGATGCGTTCGCATGTGTGTGGTGAGATTGTTTTTCTGATTAAACCGTTTCCCGCAAATTGTGCAGGCGTACGGCTTTTCACCGGTATGTGTCCGGATGTGCGTTTTTAAATTGTTGGACTGACTGAAGTTTTTCCCACAGATTGTGCACGCGTATGGTTTTTCGCCCGTGTGTGTTTTCATGTGTGTGGCTAAATTGTTTGACTGGATGAAGCCTTTACCGCACACGCTGCACTTGAATGGTTTCTCACCCGAATGGACCCGTATGTGGATGGCCAGATTACCCGAGCTGGAAAATTTTTTGTGGCAGATTAAACATTCGTGCTTCCGTGGGACGTTCTCACCACCGTCACTATCGTCCTCTAGCGAGGATTGTGAATCGTCGTTCGGTTGCTGGTACGTTCCAGGTGCAGCACCCGTTCCGGGACTGCCTCCCATCGTTAGCTGCCCTTCGTGCTGTTTAATATGCTCGATGATATTGTTGGACATTTTGTGACAAATAGGACACCGATGGCCTTTGCTGGCATCTAGGTGAGGAGGTGGTGCAGCGTGCACTTGCTGGTGTGTTGGTGGCAACGAGGCATAGAAATGATCTCCATTGTTGGTGGAACCGTCCTCACCGCCGTTGTTCGCCGAATGATAAAGGGCACGATTTTTAAACTCATTCTCGTGGATTTTCATATGCGCCGCAAACTGCTCCGCTGTGCTAAACGTTTTGTGGCATATTTGACACACTCCGTCGGCGGTGACACTGGGACTGTGTACGGTAGGAATTATCGTGTGATGCTGCTGCTGCTGGTTGTGATGATTATGTCCGGTGTGATAGCTTGCAGATGACGGAGTTGTACCGGCAACCAAATTCCCTCCGCTCGATTGCGAATACATGTGAACTGCTGCTGCGATCGGTTTTAATGTAGCTTCGTGTATTTTCATATGTAGATTAAGGTTCACCATCGTCATGAAGGATTTGTGACAGATTTGGCATTCGAATTGCTTTGCCATACCGTACACGAATTGGCCCATCGTGTGCGTAACTGTTCCGCCGACATATTCGCTCTTGATGTTGTGCTGAGTTAGTAGTGGTGGACTAGTTTTACTGCTTGATGCTACGGCTACCGGTACGGACGAAGGTGGTGTCGTCGATGTTACCGATTGTTGCTGCTGCTGGGCGTAACTGCTGCCTGTATCTCTTGCCACGAATCCATTGTTATCGTGCGTTTTCATTGGAACTGTTGCTGTGGTTGCTGTTCCATTGCTGGTGTGCTGTTGTGGTGATGCTGCCAGACTGTTGAGCATCTTTTGCGACTGTGCCGTCGTCGGGGTACCGCTTGCAGTAGTTCCACCGTTACTACCAACCCCAGCCGCAAGGAATGGATTGTGGTAAAATTCGGCCGTCAGGTTCATGCTCAGCATATTCTGATGGTACAGCACTCGGTCCCTCAGTCCATTATCCAGGTTTTTCATCGAGCCGGAACTCGCATCGCCATACTTGCCGAGCATTTATAGGGGATTGGAGGTGAGCACTGTAAGGTGGGGAGCACAGAAAGAAAATTAACATCGGATCATTGGTCACAATCGTGGTAAAAAGTGGGAAATACGCCGTTAATTCTTACACACCATCCTAGCCGCGAAATGAAGATTGTTCCCGGCGTGTGCGAAACGGTGCAATATGATTACATACGGCTGTAGTCTACTCTTCTAGCCATTCGATCCAATTTGCCTCCCCCAAGCAGCACGAGGGAACAATTGATACATTTTTTTTCTTCTTCCAAAACTTGCTCCTCTTGAAGCAGAGCAGCGGCCCTAGCGGAGGTGCATTCAAGCCTCCGCTCCTGCACATAATTCTCTTTTTATTCGCAATTTCGCCGTGAACGCGCATAAAAGTGAATATGAAAAGGCATTAAAATTTACTATTATTATTATTGCCTTTTCGGTGCGGAGAGCGCTACAGAGAGCCCTTCGACCGTACCCATGGTACGGTATACGCACACACCAGCTCCAGTCAAATCTGAGGCGCGCAAAAAGGCAGTATCAATAACCATAACCATTTACTACACCCCGGTGACCGCCGCTACTCTGCTTCCCTATGGTTTGCTCATTTATCCTGCTGGAGATCCGCAGCCGAGGTGGAAGAGCTTTCTTTCTGGAGCATTTCTAGATACCACAGGGAGAGCTCCCGTACATTTTAGGGTGGGCTGAGTTTGGTTCTTTGGTTGGCCCAAACCTACTGAAGATTACCTTTATTTGGTACTACACGGCACACACACACATATGTACGGTACACCGTGTTTACAGCACTTGCCAAGGAACCGACCAGCGGACACAAACAATTCACACCCCTTGAGACCTATGTACTGGAGCCGTATTTTCCCGGAAGGATTATTCTACACCACCGATACTACTTACCTCGTACGGTTCTGTGTGGCTTTAGCGATTCTCTTCCTGTTGATGAATACCTCCGGGGGGACACCTTCCGCGTTGCACAATGACTAAGACGTTCTAGTGGAACCACATTACACACACACGTTCTTTCTCATCTTTCTTCGAGCAAAGGGGTAAAATACACTTTTTCGCAGCGTATCATCCAAAAACGAAGTCACCGCTTTGCACTGGAGCCTTTTTGTGGATGGATGTTTTCCTTTTTGTTGGATGCTGCGTGTGGTCTTCTACTACTGCGCTACGCGTAGTTGTTACGTTTCACGGAAGGAGTATCATCATCGATGAAAAACAAATTCACGGTTGGTAACACAAACTTGATTTACTGATTGCACATCCAGGCAGGAGGGTTGAGGCCCGTGAAACGCACGATTATTAAACAATTTTATGCACAAATGACGAGAAAATGAACCTGCACGGCCAGGAAAAGCTTGAGCAGGAGATTTATGTTTTGCACAGTAGGGCACGCGTTACTATAAACGTCATTAAAAACAAAGATGTCAAATTGTGCCGTTCGGTTATCCGTGCCTTTTGAATCACTGCAAGCGAACTGCCAGCATGTTGATTTGAATAGTTAATTAATTCAGCAATGAATTGGTACTTGTTGTGAAATGATTTCTTTACTGCATTAATTTTGCATCAATTTTTGCAATTTGTATTCGATATGAGCTAACGAAAGGTTGATTGATACCTATCGCCAAACGCCCCTGGTTGTACATACATATAATAGCAGTGCATAAACCCATCCAGCATGTATTTTTGCAGTATTTTTTGTGTGAATTACACAAATTGAAATGGGTTTCAAGTTAAAAACAGGAATTATTCAGTCCGAATCTCCCCTGGATACACCCCTGAAAATGGCCATTTCACACACACAGCTATGGCTAATTATCAAAACAAACGCGCTCGGTTTGACGTTTCTTCCATTATTTACAAACACGTGCATGTGCGATCTGTTTGACAGAAGCACATGTTTCGTTCGCTGCGACGAGTTCAAGTGGTTAGGCGTGTTGGTCGTGCAAAATTGACCGTTTTTTCCGTTTTCACAGTATTTTCCGGGTTCTTTTTTGGTTCTGTTTCGTTCATTGAGCACGATGGAGATCGATTGTGATAAAGTTTTGCAGAGTGTGCGGCATTTGCATGAGAAAATGCAGTGCAAAGAGTTGAGCCCATTTTCTAGGTTAAGGGTAAGTGTAGTGGCATGGTGGTATGGTGTACATGTTTTACATTTGTACGAAAATGATTAATTTAAAGCTATTTTTTTCCTAATTAGAAGTTAAACTCGTTACAAATGGACGATATTTGTAATTTGCTGGGTGAATTGCTAGAAAATCCACGTTATACAGAAGAAATTGGACGCCGGTTCCAGAGTATGCTACTGCTGATTGTGACGCATGTGTTCGAACGGGAACACGTCGCAAATAGAGCAGGAAAGGATGCTCCCAAGGCTGTAGTAGATTTGGAACCCTATCGCAGGAAATGTGTTGCGTTATCGAAACTGATATTACTGTGCCCTGATGTGTTGAGGTAAATATATCGCGTTGTGATTATTTTCCCAACATGCATTTTTCAATGTTTCACTATTCCTTTCTAGGTATTCGATGCAATTTTTCCGCAAAAACCCATCACCCTTTGCTCGCACCATGGATGATGGTGATTACAAACCGAAGGAGAAACAACGCAAACATCATCAGCAAATGACACAATCGCTGGACGGTTTCAGTTTGGAGATGATAAAGGCATGCTACCGATATCTGGTTGCGGATCCGGTGTACTACCGTTCGGCATGGAACTGGTCGGAATTTTTTGAACAGTTCGATAGCAACGGCTGTCCACACAGGCGTTACTATCTGAATCGAATAATGGCGATTGTCGCGGGCATGCTACAAACCGACCTGAACACGCTGGACGAAGGAATACCGGTGGAGGTAATATTGGAGGAGGGTAGTCACATGAGTGCTCACATCGTTTGCCCAGCGGAGGAAAATGAGTTGAAAGATATTCCCTGCGTGGGTAAAATCGTTTGGCATTACAAGAGCGAGGTCGTGACAAACATTGGCGACGTTCTATTACCCATTTTCGATAAAGACAACGTTAAATTCTATCAACGAATGGCGGAAAAGTTGAATGAACAGCAACCGGGACCTGCACAGTCGTCCGAGTCTGATTTGGTGGTGAGCGTAAATTCTACAAAGCTTAATTTACGCAATCTTGCCCTTGGTGTGTCGTCGGGTAAAGCGATCTGTCTCTCGGGGCCTGTCGGAAGTGGTAAAACGTCGCTGGTAGAATACTTAGCCAAAACTACCGGTAGAATTGCTCCCAAACAAAATGAGCGTGATCATCGCCCGGTGCTTAAAGAGGAAACTACCAAGAAACGGAAGCTTAACAATGCGGCAAAGATGGCTGGAATGGACGAAATCGAAACATTCGATTATGATGTTGAAGCACTCAAGAAGGTCGCACCGAAGAGTGGATTTTTGCGTGTACAACTTGGCGATCAGACCGATAGTAAGACGCTTCTTGGTCAGTACCGTTGTACGGACACGCCGGGAGAATTTGTGTGGCAACCGGGTGTACTTACGCAGGCCGTGATGTACGGATATTGGCTGCTGTTGGAGGATTTGGATTCAGCCACTCAGGACGTCTGTACCGTATTGACGAATCTGCTCGAAAACGGATATCTAAGCGTACCAGGGTTCCGTGATTGTGTTCGTGTAATGCCGGGGTTTCAACTGTTTGTAACATTGCGCTCTGGTGCCAAGTCAGGCGTATCGCAGGCTCAATGTAGCACATACAGTTTGCTGGAGAAGTATCTCTATACCGTCACTATTGTGCCCTTGTCTAGGAAGGAACTGTGCGATATAATCTGCATTCGCTACCCGAAGCTACGCACCGTGGCAACTAGAATTGTGGACATTTATCTGACATTCTCTAGCGGATGCCATTCAGAGGAGGATGATCAAAATTTCACTGCCGATCAATTGGCTCTCCTGGAACAGCCACATTTGCAAGCGATCAACGAAGAACTGTTAGCAACCGGTGGGGACGAACAGCTACCCCGTTTTCAATCGGAAAACAATGAAAAGATAACTGCAATGCCATTTGGCGCTGGATCTAACAGGCGTCTCGTATCGACCCGGGATCTGATAAAGCTGTGTCGTCGATCGGATCCATCGTTTTCTATAACCAGCACCGAATGTGCGTACTTTGTGTTTCAAAACGCGGTCGATCTGTTCTGCTCCCATATACCGCATGGTCCAGCGCGAACGAAGCTTGTGACGGGAATAGGGGGGAAAATCGGCATCCTTCCTAGTCGCTGTGAGCATCTATGTGGCGACTATAAACCAGTCGTGGAAGTGGGTGTGAGTAGCGAAATTCGCGTAGGAAGAGTTGTCCTCAAACGTTCGCTACTAGCGGAAGCTAACGATGAAAATAATGCAAACTGCGACGCTACAGAGCACGGTTTCTTAAACAAGCGTCAAAAGCTTGATCGTAATGCATCATCGCGGGTGAAAACGATGCAACACCGAGCGGGATATGATGAACCTTCGCCAACGTTTTCCTTCACACGACCGGCGGCGTGCCTGTTGGAACGAATTGCTGTGGCCGTCTCGCAGAACGAGCCAGTGCTGTTAGTGGGCGAAACCGGTGTAGGGAAAACGAGTTCGGTACAGTATCTTGCCTATCAAACTCACCACAAGCTGGTAGTGGTCAACATGAACAATCAATCGGATGTTTCGGATCTGGTCGGTGGATATAAGCCGGTTGATTTGGGCTTTGTTGTTACACCGTTACGTTACGAGTTTGAAAGTCTCTTCCGCCGATCGTTCAATGCGCAGAAGAATGAAAAATTTCTTGCTAACGTTGCCCAGTGCTATGGTAGTGGCGATTATGATGTGCTGGTGAAGTTGATGCTAAAAATATCGGAAAAGGCATCGCTGAAGAAGAACGTGGAAAACGGTAAACCGAACAAGGATAGTGAGGATGAAAAGAGTGATGCAAATGTGCGTGAAAAATGGAACACATTGCAAGGGAAGCTAAGGAAATTGGATGCTCAGCTGAAAAACTCGGTAAGTATCACTTGAGCTAGTTCGATTTGGCAGACACTATTGTACAGTGGTCCTATATCAACCAAAGGGCTTCCTTTTTCGAAGGTACACAGGTACCTGAAATATGCGAAGTCTCTAATCAAATCAAAGCTTATGCTGATCTTTCCTATTTTCTTTCCAGATCAACGTATCGTTCGCATTCATCCCCGGTTCCCTGGTGAACTGTATTCGCAACGGTGACTGGGTACTGCTCGACGAGATAAACCTTGCGTCAACGGAAACTCTCGAATGTCTCTCAACCATACTCGAACCGGATGGATCGATCGTACTGCTCGAGCGTGGCGATTACACACCGGTAAAACGTCATCCCAACTTCCGTATTTTCGCCTGCATGAATCCCAGCACGGATGTAGGGAAGAAGGATCTTCCGGTTGGCATTCGAAACCGATTCACTGAGTACTTTGTGGATGAACTGTTGGCGGAGAATGATTTGCTTATTCTGGTGAATGATTACCTTGCATCGACGGGCATTCAAAAGGGACGCATTATGAACACGGTGAAGCTTTACCGACGGTTGCGTTCGATGGCTCAGCTGGAATTGAACGATGGTCTCGGTAATCGGCCGGTGTTCTCGCTACGTACCCTGTGCCGTGCGCTATCGATCTGTGGCAAGAATTTGTGCGGTTCCATCGAGCGCAATCTGTACGAAGCGTTCTGTATAAGCTTCCTCACGCAGCTTGATCTTAAATCACATGCCACGGTGCTGCTGTTTATACGGCAAACGCTTCTACAAAAAGATAGTAGTGGAGTTGTAGTAAAAGCGCTCGCACCCATACCACGCCCGAAGGTGAATTCGGAGAAACAGCTAGATTTTGAAGGCTATTGGATTGAGCAAGGACCACGCGAGGTGCAAGAATGCGCCAGCTACATCCTCACGGACAGTGTGCGCAATAATTTGCGCGATTTGGCACGAATCATATCGATCGGAAGATTGCCGGTGCTGCTGCAAGGACCAACCTCTGCCGGTAAAACAAGTCTGATCGAGTATATAGCGAAGCGAAGCGGCAACGTTTGTCTGAGAATTAACAATCACGAACATACGGATCTGCAGGAGTACATCGGTACGTATGTGGCCGATGTGACGGGCAAGCTAACGTTTAAGGAGGGCGTACTGGTCGAGGCAATGCGCAACGGGTATTGGATTATTTTGGACGAGCTGAATCTAGCCCCGAGCGACATTCTTGAGGCGCTGAACCGTGTGCTGGACGATAATCGGGAACTGTTCATTCCGGAGACACAAGTCGTGTTGAAGGCACATCCAAACTTTATGCTATTTGCTACGCAGAATCCTCCAGGATTGTACGGTGGGCGGAAGATGCTTTCACGTGCGTTTAAGAATCGCTTCATTGAGTTGCACTTTTCGGACATTCCCAAACCAGAGCTGGAAGTCATCTTGGAACGGCGCTGTCATATTCCGCGATCGTACGCTGTGAAGATGGTAAAGGTAATGTCGGATCTGCAGCTGAACCGACGGAGCACTACGGCTAAGCAAAACTTTACGTTGCGTGATCTGTTCCGCTGGGGAAATCGGTATACGTATGCCGATCCGAAGCTGCTCGAGGATCGTAGCTACGACTGGAATCAACATCTGATCGACGAGGGATATCTCGTGCTGTCATCTAAGGTGCGCAGTTCTTTCGAAACGGAAATCATTAGAGAGGCACTCTTTGCACACTTCCGAAAGCGGGTAGAGGAAGAGTGTCTTTTTAGCTTGTCGGAGCGTACGTCGAAAGTCACGCGATCGATTCTGGAACGTGTCATGGCTGTCCATGGAGTGACGGAAGCAGCAGGCGACAAGGAAAAGCGTCGTGGAGCTGAAGGAATCGTATGGACGTTTGATATGCGACGGATGGCCGTATTGACAGCGAAAGCTTTACAGTTTAACGAACCGGTACTGCTGGTCGGACCAACTGGATGTGGAAAAACTACCGTATGTCAACTGTTGGCCACACTGGAGAAGAAATCGCTTCGTATATTGAACTGTCACATGCACACAGAAGGAGCCGATTTCCTTGGAGGACTTCGTCCATACCGATCAGACCAAAACGATTCAATGGAGGATGATACGCCAAAGAAACATCAGCTATTCGAATGGTCCGATGGTCCGCTAGTTCTTGCGATGCAACAAGGAGGCTTTTTCCTTGCAGATGAAATTTCTCTTGCCGAAGATTCTGTACTTGAGCGGTTAAATTGCTTACTGGAACCGGAGCGGACTCTTCTACTCGCGGAGAAAGGTGGTGTATCGACGGGTGCCATTGCCGACGAGGTGCCCACCGACAATGATGGCTTTGTTATAACAGCCCGTGATGGTTTCCAATTTTTGGCCACAATGAATCCGGGAGGTGATTTCGGAAAGAAGGAATTGTCTCCTGCATTGCGGAATCGTTTGACGGAGATATGGTGCCGGGCAACGGATTCGGAGGACGATTTAACACATATCGCCGAGAATACGTTGCGTAGGCAGGTGCTGTTGGAAGGAGGAGATTCTTTTCCAGTGCAGAACGATTCAATGACCTCGGTAGCACGTGTGATTGTGAAAGAGGTGCAAGTGTTGAAACAATCGATCGAAAAGCTCAATTTCAGTATACGAGATATACTGGCATGGGTTGGATTTGTGGCAAAAAATGCGTCGCGCGTAGGACTGCCGGAAGCACTGATTTATGGCCTAGAAACGGTGTTTCTCGATTCGCTCGAAATGTTGCCGTATGAAACGTATGAAGAAATCGTCTCTATACGACGTAAGATGCGCCGGTCGTTGATGAAACTGATGAAACAATTGCTCCAATGGGATGGAAAGATCAGTATGATCGATTACGATCAACAGGCGACCGGAACTGGCGGACTTTCGGTGATCACATCCACCGAAAACCGTTTCGGTATTCATCCTTTCTACATCGAACTGGACGCGACCGTGCATCGAGCTTGTCGAAAAGGGACAGACTTTATGTTCAGTGCACCAACCACACAAAGGAATCTGTTCCGATTGCTGTCGGCATTGAGCCTCGACAAAGCCATTCTGCTGGAAGGTCCTCCTGGAGTGGGAAAAACTTCCCTGGTTGAAAGTCTTGCACGAGAAATCGGCTACGACGTGGTGCGTATCAATCTTTGTGAGCATACCGATTTGGCTGATCTTTTCGGTACGGATCTACCAGCGGACGATCGATCACTTGAGGTAAACAGTAATGAAAATGCGGAAAAGCACGCATCATCCGGTTCTCGACCAACGCTAGGATCGTTTGTGTGGCGTGATGGTCCACTGCTCGCTGCACTGAAGGCACGTCGCAACACGTGGATTCTTCTGGACGAGCTGAACTTGGCTCCGCAAAGTGTGCTGGAGGGTTTAAACGCGATTCTGGACCATCGTGGTGAGGTGTACATTGCGGAGCTCAACAAAACGTTCCATCTGGGCAAGCGGACAAGGATATTTGCTGCACAGAACCCACTTCGACAGGGTGGAGGTCGTAAGGGTTTACCGCAGTCATTCTTGAACCGGTTTACAAAGGTATATCTGAGAAAGCTCGAACGACGAGATTTACTACACGTTGTCGGAAGCAAATATGATCAAAAGTTCGACACCCTTGGAGAGCAGCTACTGGAAGCGGAAGGGTTACGATTGTCTCGATCTTCGGTAGTAAGTTATTTCGACCATTGCAACACGGAGTATGAAGAAGGATTGAATTTCGATCTAGCTGAAAGAATGGTCGTGTTCTCGGAACGGCTCGAGACCGGACTGGCAAATCTGGAGTTCGGCTACAAAGGTGGTCCGTTCGAGGCGAATCTTCGCGATATCCTTCGTTGGTGTGAGCTGTTCTTCAGCAAAAGTTGTGGTTTTATAGTCCCAACAGTTGATGCTGCATCAGCGAGCTTAAAACACCAACTTTTGGTGGTACTTTTTGAGAAGATGAAACTAGTTTACTACCAACGTATGCGTGCAGATATAGACAAACGTTACATAGTGACGGCTTTTACAGAAGTTTTCCACTGCGATGGAGATGAGCTGGAGCGTATATCGCAGGATATTGGTTTGTACTGGACGGACGACAAGTTGTACCTGGGAGATATTGTCCTTCGGAAGGGATACACGATGGAAGATGGTGAAGAACTTCCGCTGGTTGCAGTCAAACAACAATCGTTGGCCGGTGCTGTCGGAGCGAATTCGACGCTAGTTCTTGCTAGTCAGCTAGAGCTGTTGAAAAGTGTGACGGAGTGTGTGCAGCTCGAGAAACCGATCATCCTGTGCGGTCCGAGTGATTGTGGCAAAACGAAAGTAATCGCATTACATTCAACGCTGGCCGATGCTTTCTACCAGGTGGACACAATAGACGACTCGGTGACGGGTAGCTTCCAGCAGTTTGATTTCAATCGTCACCTGGAGGAGATGGCAGCACTGGTGGAAACCACGCTGCGGAAGAAGGTGAAGGAGCTGCTGTTACGCGACGGTTCTGCGGCAGGTTCAAAGGGAGGAGCAGTTTTGTCCTTACTGGAATGTTGGGAGAAGTACGAGAATCTAAGTCAAGGTGTTGCTGGTATGTAGAAGAAGAGGATGTTGGTTTAAAAACTGCGATTTAATTATTGTTATTTTTTGTTTTAGCCTTCAATGCGAACATTACAAGCCCACTGCAGACTGGTGAGATGGCACTGTTCCGGAAGCGTCTCAGTGCGCTACAGAAAGTGATCTCCGTGCTGCTCGTACTGTACAGTGCATCGATCACAGCAATCAACCGACTGAAAGGGATGTCCAAAGTGCTAGAAAAGTTGGACCATCTGTCCCGACAAGTGCAAACACTCAATACCGGTGGTCATTTCGAGTGGGTTGACTCAAAGGTGGTGAAATGTCTTCGCACTGGACAGCACATATGTTTGGAGCACGTAAACCTTTGCTCGTCCGCCGTTCTTGACCGACTGAACCCGGTATTTGAACCGAATGGTACTCTCATGATATCGGAAAAAGGCACCGTCAGGACGGAAGATTCTGTTGACGTGGACGAAACAATGACCGAAGTTGTTCAAAGACATCATAACTTCCAAGCCTTCCTTACCCTGGATCCGAAGAATGGCGAAATCTCGCGTGCGATGAGAAATCGATGCATCGAGCTGGCTTTCGCAAATCGAGACGCGTACGAGGAGGATGATTTGCGGCGCCTTGTGTTTGCGAATGGAATCGCTGAGCCGTATCTCATCGAGGCATGCCTTTCGATCCACAAGGAGCTGAGGAATGGATCCGGACAGTCGGAGCAGTTTAGTCCGTTCGGGGTGGCGCACCTGGTACGGTTTGCTCAACTAATCGCACAGAATCTACAAAAGCAGGGCATGAATCGTAGTATCGATTGTTTAAAACTGAGCGCGATGGATGTCTACGTTCGGCCGTCTAATGTGGATCTGCTGGGCTATGGATTGGATTACTATCGAAACGCATTGAAAGAGACGATCGAGAAGGTTATCGAAACGATCACGGTGCGAAAAAGTGTGGTTCGCTTTGAAAATGTTACGCTTCATGCAAGTGGTCTCACAAAACTGGCCCGCGTTAAGCTGCAAGCGGAACCATTCATTGCGCTGCTTCGTGGGTTCTTGGAGGGTTTCGATGCTGTACGAGTGCTGGCTGATGTATCGAGTAGATTTGAACCGTTTGCCGAGAAGGTGAACAACGATTCCTTGAAATATCTGCTCTACTTCTTGTACGAAATCAGCTCGCGAGCTGATATCGAAATGCGGACATCGTACCTACGAAGAGCTATCGGTGAAGCTGTAAGCGTTGAAGGGAAGGAATCAGTTAAAGACCAAAACGCACTGCACCCAGCTGCAAACGGAACTGGTATTCAAGTAGATATTACTGTAATGGAAGAGCAAATCGACGAAGGAAAGCGCAAACGAGATTGGGATGCAGCTCCAGCTGGTGTGAAGTTCACGATGCAGCCAGTCAGTTGGACAAGACAACAAAAGTTTAAAATAGAATCTGAAGAAATCGCAGTCCAAAAAGTACACCTGGACATGGATTTGATTGTAGAACTGAATGAAATTCTGTGTGCGATTGTGCAACAAATAGCACAATCGGAAGCTACAGGAGATCTACCCTGGAATCGAACTCTTTTCCCAAGGATCCGCGATTACCAGACAATTAGCAATACACTCGATCCCCGCAAATTGAGCAGCGAGCTTTTGCTGAACACAATTCTCTCACCAATCAGAATAGATTCGGTAAAAAAGCTGAGCCAGATCGATTTGCTATCCTACTCGAAAGCGGTAAACGATAAGCTGATTAACGACGGAATCGCTAACGGATTGCTGCTGATGCTGTATGAATTCCTCGTCAACTACCGTACGATGGCTGTGCAAACGTTAAACAAACTATCGATGAGTGATGAATTGTACGTGCGTTTGATCCTCTCCAATCAGTGGATTAATCGACTTATTGATCTTTCCCATCGGAAAATGTACGAGAACAAGGAGCTGAAGGTTGGATTGCTGGATAATCTAACGCTTCACTTCCAGTGGGTCGAAAAACACTGCCTAAGACTGCTGGAGCAAGAATCGAACAGCAATGGCAACGGTGTCCGTGAAGCTCTTCGTCAATCTATTACGGAGCTAACACATCCCTTACTTGCGATCCGGAAAGCTTACGGAAAACGCTTTCTCGAATACTTACCACTGTATACAGCCGAACAGGTTCACAAAATTGTAAAGTTTACCAAACTTGCCGATGGAATGAGATTGGTACCGAAACTAAGCAAACGACATACGTACGAGGAGTTTATGCGGCGTGTAGCACTGATGAATAATGTAAAAACAATCGATTTTAAGCGATCGTTACTAGCGTTGATGTTTGAGCGTAATGATCACGCATGGATGATTGAAAAGGAGGAAGACGAATCGAATGCCGATGAGTTTGGTATGATCGAACCATCTAGAAAGGATTCAATTAAACGATACTATAAATTGATCATGTCGAAAAGCGGTGCACTAGGCGAAGAAATGAAGGAAGAAAGCTGGAAGCATGTTATCGATGCGATATCTTCGTACGAAAAGGACACCAAATCACTAGCACTACAGGAACGCCTTCCCACTGTCACCCAGTACGAGCTGGAACGGTTACCCATCCTCGAGTATTTCGTGTACAAAGTGCTACTAGCTTCACGGGTCCGTAATCAACAGCATAACATTCGGATGGATTTTGTGCTTAACATACGTTCGTTGGGAATCGATGTACTAGCCGCGATTAGGGCTCAAACCGAGCCAGAGCATCGTGCAGCTCTTGGTGCATTCAGTTCGTTGCTAGCGTTAATGGAAGAATTGCCATTTGAGCAGCTGTTGGCGAGTGTTCCACCGCAACTATATCGTACTTTAACCACTTACTGGCACGAATTTTGTAGCGCGCTAGAGCGCTTTGAACTAAGCTCACTGGCTATCCAGCGGAATGTTTGTCACAATGTTGAAAGTGCGGATGCTTACGAGACGTATCACAACAATCATGAGCCAGATGCGGACGATAAGGTTACGGGCAGCTTCCGTGGTGCTCTGCTCACGACGAGTTGCTTGTCGATCCTTCTGGGAAAGGGTTCAGTTGGATTCCGAGTGACAGGGCTAGGTGAGCTTCCTGATTGGCGTCATACATTGGGGACAATCGCTACAATTCTATGGGGCAACACTCGCGTTCTGGCAAGAGATTATCGTGCTGAAAGTAGTCATCTCCAGGTAGCTACTATTGCGGCTGGAAAGTTATTAAAGGAGCTTGATTATATCGTACAGGACAGCAATGAAACGCATCCGTTTGTGAATGATTTCTTCGACATCGTGAAACTATTACGCCAGTATCAAGAGCAAGCAAAAGAACATCAGCAAGGCGTGGGTGAAGATCGCGATCGCGAATGGCAGATAGCTGCTTTACTGCGAACGCTTACCGGAGTACTGCAGATGAATTTGTACGTATTCCTGCCGCTGCTTGACCCAGTTGAAAAGAATCGTCTAAAGAAATGCTACCTCCAGGAAGACATTGAACTGCTAGAAATGCTCGTCCGTACGTATGATTGTATGTCCGTAACGATGAATTATCGTCAACTTGGAGAACACAATCGTCGCTTATTCCTCGGCGAGATTGAACGATTGAAGACCAAGGAACAACAGTTGAAGCGTAAAGTGGCGCTTCGTCCAGAGGACACTGCGCTGTACGCTGAACTGGTGCGTGATGTGTATAACTTCCTGCTCTCCTGCTGTCATCCTGCTACAATGGGAAGCCTCCTGAAATCGATTGTTCAGTGTCTGGAGTATGTCGTAGATATGCAAAATGTGGCCAACAATCGTAACCATACACAGTCATTTCTGCTGAAGTTATCCGAGCTAGTAACGCAGATTGATGTGTGGAACGATATTGCGATACAGTTCGAACATCACACGCTAAAGCGTTACGATCCTTACTATCGAGACTTCATGGCACCATTGTGTAACTCAATTGATACACTTCGGTACGGTTTGAACGGACTACGACACAGCCTCTGTGCCAAACGGGTCACAATCGAACAGAAAGCAAATGGAGCATTTTACGATCTAAACGAGGATCGCTCACTCAGAAAGATGCTGGTCAAGTTCGTACAATTCCCATGCGCCAAGCCACTCGAACTGTTCGACGATCGGCATAAGGTGAACATTTACTCGGTGATGGAAAAACTTTCGCAACCGGAGCAGTCTTACTTCCGGCTGTTGAAGGCTCGCCTGCAGGAAGTATCGAACAAGATAATGGTCGAGCGGATCGTGGGCAAGCGATCGTTTGCCGAGCTGGATCGCATTGTGAATGTTTGCAATCAGGTTTGGCAGAAGCAGGAACATCTGCGAAGAAAGCGGCAAGCTGAGGAGGACAGTCTGTATCTGACTAAATCGCACTGTGAGGAAGAAAGCGAGGATGTCATAGCGCAGCGTGAGATTAGTGAAATGTTCCCCAATTATGTTGATGAGGACTTTGCGGAGTTTATCCAAAATGATACACTGGAGCAGATCATCAAAGCACCGGAAAGGAAGGAAAAACCGACCGATACGATAGGGGACGACGATTATGCACTAATTTGTGAGAGTTTCATTATGCTGATGGCAAAGTACACGCGATCGTACTACTATCATCCGGATGTGATCGCTTCGCGGGGTGGAGAAAATGTTTCAATGAATTTTGTTAAACCTTTCGAGACGAAGTTGGAAATTTTCAATCAAATCGTCCAGAGGTATGAACCCTCGATCGGTAGCGAATTCGATGAAGTGGCGTACGGTGCGTTGAGTTTGGCGGTTGGACTGTTGCAGGAGCGATACGACGATCAGATGGAAGTGGGTCATATCGAGCGGAAAACGAAGGGAGGATCCTATCTGTCAACGAACTACAATTTCTACACCGATGCTAATATCCCGGAGGTGTTGCAGTGTGTGAAAGTGTTGAAGATCGTCGAAAAACGTGTGCAGGAACTGTTGCTCGAGTGGCCCGATCATGCTGTGCTTGGAGATATCCTGCTAATCATGCAGCGAATCCTAAGTCTACCATCGACGGCACCGATTGTGCGTTTTAGTACGGGATTACAATTGTTACGCCAGAAACTGGACGAATGGAATGCTGTCGCTCACCGAGCAAACAATATGCGAGATCTTGAGAGAGAAGTGGTGGAATACATTCATCGTTGGATGCGGATGGAGTTGCAGTATTGGCGCGAATGTTTGTCTCGCACGTTGGAACAAGTACGATCCAAGGCATATCGATACTGGTTCTTTATGTACAATCTACTACACGAGTACCTGCAAGTTGGAGCGACGCGCAAGGGAAAACTTAACCATCTGCTTGACTACAATAAGGTGGAAAAGTGTTACGGCGAGCAGGAACTACTGGATGAGGAGGAAGAGTTGGAGGATGTGGAGATGGCCTCTGCTGGTGTAACGATAGCGGACGTTATCAAGGTGTTGAAGCAGTTCATGGAATCATCAAACTATGCCGAGTATGGATTGAGGTTGCGTGTGATGAAATCCTTCGAGCAGTATCTTCACTATCTTGATGAGGAACGATTTGGTTGCGATAAAGCTAAGCGCGATACGTTAATAGCTGCCCTCTACAATATTCATATGTACTTTGATCAATTCTCGGAAGAGATCGAAGAACACATACGCACCAAACGTGTCCCGATCGAGAAGAAGTTGAGGGATTTCGTTAAGATAGAATCCTTCAATAAGGACTTGTCGTACTTCAGCATGCGGAACAATATTGCACGCGTTCACCGACAGTTGCACAAATTCCTGAAAGAGTTCGAGACAGAAATTTCAACCCGAGTTGCCACCGTCTTCTCGCCTAAGGATCCAGCCAAGGAAATCAACGATGCCGACGAACAGAAAGTGAAAGTGCTGCGATCCGAAGCAAAGGTTACATATTACATGGTGGATGTGAAGAGTTTTATGGCTCCGAGGAAGTTAATGGAACGGTTTTCGGTTGATAAAGCAGATGCAGAAACCACAATGAACACTAGTGGTGGCAGTAATCAGCAGGGAGGTGTGCAACTGTTCCAGAAAATCGATCGATTCTTCTCGACGGCTCGTAACGTGTGTCGGGAAGCGATCCTTCACGCACCGTTCCCGGGACTGGTGTACAGCTTGGACACCTTTATGCACGAGCAGATTGAAACGATCGAATATCTGCGTGGCTTGGAGGTAGATCGTACTCAGCCGCGTCCAAAGCAAAAGTCTCAAGCAAAACAAATACTGAACCAAAAGCGAAAGGCACTGTCGGACTTTTACAAAACGCTTACCGTGCTGGGACTTAGCTACCGGACTGGGCTGGTTGAGTCCGCGATTGGCGGTGCTGATCCGGTTGATCCAACGATAAAACCATTCAGTTTAGAGCTGTTAACACATGCTTCGAAGTACCGGAAGGTCGATCAACACATCGTGTTCCTGAACGATAAGCTTAACCTGTACTACGCCAAGTGTGTGTTCAAGATTAAACTCTTGGCGAAGGTGATGATGCAACCGGATGCTGACATTGCTGGTCCGATCAATGTGGATCGCATCAAGGGCTTCTCGATCGATATGTTCCTTCTGGTACAAAACCAACGGAAGGCATTATCGGACATGGTTGACAACGTGTTCCAATTGCGTGAAATGATTTCAAACCTTTACCAGCTGAGCACGTGCCTTGAAGAAGAACAGTCGAATGATGATAATGGTTTACGATTCCGTGAATATCGTCAGCGCTTGGAAGTTTTGGGACGATGCGCTCTGGATGCTCGTTTGGTGCTGGAACAATTCCAAATGCTGCTTGCTTCGGCGCCAAGTCAAACGGATGAAGAATTGCAATTGCTCGAGACGGGGCCGCTTAATGTAGTGGAAGGATGTTTCTACCGAGAATCAGTAGAATTTCAAAGGATCTCTAAGCTGGCGCAGGATGCTCTTAAGCAAACGGTTGAATTGAATGAAGAGCTTGGAAAACTTGCAAACGATGCTTACTGTATGCATGATCGGATTGTAAATCTTGAGAGCAAATTGGCGAATGTAAGAGGAAAGCTCGAATCCTTGACGGATGCATTCAAATTTTCCAACGCGGGTGACAATCCGGACAGCTATTTTGTTTACGGTCAATCTGTACTAGAGTTGTTGCAACGGTTTGAGCAATACAAGAAGGATATTATTTGTGAAGCAACATCGGGTGAAGCCAGCACAACTATGGATTGTTCGTTCGACGAGGATAGTGTGAATAATGAGATCGAAAACATCATTCACTCTCTGCTGATAGCTATGCAAACGATCTACAAGAAATATTCTGAAATAGTCTCAGAACCAGAGAACAAATATGATGAACGCACAGCTAATGGAACGAAGGCTGATGGTAGCGAAGATGAAGATGGCGAGGATGAATCGGGCTACAACCTACAAGAACAACACTTGAAACAAAAGATCAACGCAGATCTTCAGTGTGATTTGAAAACGCTAAACATTGCAAGAGTGGTAGGCAAATTAAGTACTTTGTTGGTACAGTTGGAGGATGAAACTACGTCCAGCGATAGCGTCCGATTGCGTACTCTGATCGTAAAGCTGACGCGACTGGTACCGATTCTCGAGCAGTACAATCTGCTCGTCGAATATTACCTTATACAGCAGTTGGGCGCACATAAAATCTGCACAAAAATGCTGTCCGTTATGCTGACCGTCTTTATCGAGCTTGCCACGAAGGGTTTCTGTGTGCCGAAAGATTTGCTAGGAGACGAAGCGAAGGAACAAAACGGCGACCAAGAAAACGATGGTGACCAGGGTGAAAAGTTTGGCTTTGAAGATGGAGAAGGTGAAAAGGACGCCTCGCACAAGATCGAATCAGAAGATCAGCTGGATGATGCTCGAAAACCGGGAACGGAGAAGGAAAAGCCGGACGAAGAGAAAGATAATAAGGAGGAAAAGGGAATCGATATGAGTGAAGACTTCGATTCCAAGCTGCAAGACATGGAGCGTCCGGAGGGCTCCGATTCGGAGGAGGAAAAAGATGAAGATGAGGAGATTGATAAGCAGATGGGTGAAACGGAGGAAGGCGCTGAGAAGCTGGACGATCAGATTTGGGGAGATGACGAGGAAAAGCCGGAAGAGGAGGATAATGATAACAGTATGGAGGAGGAAGATGGAGCTGGAGCAAACGAGAAGGACGAGCGACATAATGATTTGGGATCGGAGAAAGATAAGCAACAGCAGGGGGATGACACGCAGCAGGAGGATGGCACGGATGCGATCGATCAGGCTCCGGTGACCGATGATAAGAAAAAGCAGAAACCGAAAGACATTAACGATATGAACGAAAATGAAGGCCAGGAAGAGGAAGAGCAGGAAAATCCTTATCACAACGAGCTGGAAGAACCGCCCGAGCCGGAAGATCTTGATCTGGATGAAGACGTGAATTTGGATGGTAATGAAAGGCAGAAAGATGGCAATGATGAAGAGCAGGATAATCCGTTCGACATTGACGCAATGAAAGAGCAGGCGGACGGCGAGCATGAGGGCAATGAGGAAGAGGAGGATGATAAAGGTGAAGATGATAAAGCGGATACTAATCCTGCGAATGAAAATGGTGTCGATTCTTCGGACGAGGAAGAAGAACCGGATGCTGCCGACAAGCTTGCCGATGAGCCTCCCGTGCCGGAGGAAGATCCGAACAAGGAAAACACCGATCAGCAAGTTCCGGGTGAAGAGGAAAAGAAGGATCCCGAACAACCCGAAGGTGAAGAGGATGAGCAGAAAGATGAGCAGCAGAAAAAGCGGCCGGAAAATGAAGAGCATCATGAATCGCATGACAAGCGTACGGATGAGGATCGTGTGGAAGCGATGCCAGATGCTGAGAACAAAGGTACGAGCGATCAGGTGGCCAACGATAAGCCGGAAGCGAAACAGGAGCACGAGCTCGATGAGCAGGATACTGGTGAAGATAAGGAAGGCATTGGCCAGGCTGAGAACGAGCAATCCGATAAGGGTCATCGAGGTATTGCAGAATCGAAGGAAACGCGTACCCGCAACGATGAGCAAAAAGAGCGCCAGGAACAAAAGCAGCAACGACGCAAACAGGGTCACACGGATGATGATCGTTCGTTAGGTGATCAAGATCAGGCGGAGAAGAAGCGATTGAAAACTGTCGATCAGCTGAATCGAGACGAGCGTCCGGAAAAGGACGAGGACTTGGAGAAGGAGGAAGATGAAAAGGAAGAGAACGCGAAAGACGATGAATTCCAACACGTAAAGGATGCAAAGAGTAGTGACAAAACTACGATGGATAACGCTACGGAAGAGCAATCGAAACAGGTTCAACATCAAGAAAAGCAGGACGAAAGCAAGGAGGGTAAGGAAGATGAAGAAGAAGAGGGTGCCGATCAGCTGTTGGAAGAGGATGAACCAGTGCAAGACGAGGATCTGGAAGAAACGGAACTTTTGGAGAGTGAGAAAAATGAAAACAAAAAAGATAAACCGGCGAAAAAGGATCAAACCTCGATGAAGGAAAGGATGGAAACGGAGACAAACGTAGAGGTGGAGGGTGAAATAGTTCCCACATCGATGGTGGCACGCGGGGACGACACAGTTGCGCACACGATGTAAGTTTTACAGCTTTTTTTTTCAAGTGATTTTTCTAACATAGTAAGGATACTAAGAAGGTTTTCTCCTTTACAGATTCGAGATCCTGCACGATATAACGCTCCCCGATGAACCAACCACGTCCGAGCAGCTCGATATGCGTAAGATGGTCGAATCGGAAATGCAATCGTCCATTCTGCAGGATGGTTCCAGCGATCATGAAGCGTTCGAGCGGTGGCAGCAGATATCACACAAAATGCTACCCAGTGCGCGTGATCTTTGCGAGCAGCTCCGGTTGATCCTGGAGCCTACCAAATGCACTCGACTGAAGGGAGACTATCGTACGGGTCGGCGGATAAATATGAAGAAAATCATCCCCTACATAGCGTCCCAGTTTCGCAAGGATAAGATCTGGTTGCGTCGAACGAAACCCGCTCAGCGAGATTACAAAATTACGATTGCGATTGATGATTCGAAATCGATGGATCATAACAATTCCAAGGATCTGACACTGCAAGCGATATCGTTGGTATCGCAGGCATTATCTCTGCTAGAGAGCGGACGCTTGAACGTGATGTCATTCGGTGAGAAACCGAGGATACTGTTGAAACATTCGGACCAGTTTGACGGTCCGAAGCTAATTAGTGCACTGAACTTTGCACAGAATCAAAGTCGCATCGCCGAACTGCTTAAGTTTGTGCGAACATTCAGCACGGAAGATGGAGCAGCGGCGGATAATGGAGTGTTCGAACATTTGCTGTTGGTATTGAGCGATGGGCGTAATATCTACAGCGAAGGAGAGAAGGAGGTGAAGAATGCGGTAAAGCTGGCCAGGCTGCAACGGATCTTCATTGTGTATATTATCATCGATAATCCAGACAACAAGGTGAGGATAGTTTAAGAGCCGCTTTGCTTTCGATTTTGGATAATCAATCTTGTTTTCTTTCCGTTTCTAGCATTCTGTTATGGATGTAAGAGTGCCTCTCTTTATGTCGGACAGTACGCAGATCGTCATGCAGTCGTATCTCGACGTTTTCCCATTCCCGTATTACGTGATCGTAAGAGATCTGGGGCAACTTCCGATGGTATTGAGCGATGCGATGAGACAATGGTTCGAGTTAGTAAATAGCGAGCAGTAAACTGCTCTGGTGTATGGTTGTTTTAAGTTAAATTAAGCATGTTAGTATGATACGTTAAACATACATGGTAAATACTGTATAAATAAATCAGTAGTTCCAAATTTATGTATTAAATGGTGTAAGCAATGGTTAATTTTCCCAATGATCAGAAATTTGAAATGCAACGAAATTTTGAACCCATTTGTCATCCATGCGATGTGCTGAAGAGTGCTGTCAAGCTTGTATGCTGCTTGCGTTTGTGCAGCCCGATGTAAGGCATAGAAATGTCAAATTCTGGACGCGCTTCGCATTGCATTAAAAACAAAATAAGAGTTCGCAAAGTGTGGGATTTTTACTTATTTTTAGTAGTTTTCAATATACATTGGGCTCGAAATGGCTGATGTGCGTGATATTCTTGAACTGGAACGTCCAGTAACGCCAGAGTTAACCAAGGAAGCGTTGTTAAACTCCAAGAAGCGAACTGTGGAAAGGTAACAAAAGCGGCGGCAGAAGCGTTAACCCATATACCGAATGTAAACAACAATGCTTGTCGTCTATTTGCAGGAAAATCGTTTCCAAACGGCCGGAAGGCATGCACCGCGAGGTGTTCGCCCTGCTCTACAACGACAACAAGGATGCACCACCACTTCTTCCTACGGATACCGTGTCCGGGTACAAAAAGACAAAGGCCCGGTTGGGCATGAAAAAAGTTCGGCACTGGGAGTGGGCTCCGTTTTTCAATCCAGCACGTACCGATGGAGCCGTCTTTCATCATTGGAAGCGTACGTCGGACGAACAGCGAGAGTATCCATTCGCGAAGTTGAACAAACAGCTCGACATTCCTACGTACACGCTGAACGAGTACAATGCGCATCTGAAAACGACCAAATGGACCAAGCAGCAGACGGATCATTTGTTCGATCTGGCCAAACGATTCGACGTTCGGTTTATCGTAATGTGTGACCGTTGGGAACGAGCAAACTATGGCATTAAATCGGTAGAAGATCTGAAGGAGCGCTACTACGAGGTAGTGGGCATACTGAACAAGGTGCGCAACAGCAACGGTCCGGGAGTGTCGGAGAAGAAAGTGTACGTCTTCGATGCGGAGCACGAGCGACGCCGAAAGGAGCAGCTGAAGAAATTGTTCGACCGCACACCGAAGCAGGTCGAGGAGGAACAGCAGTTACTGAACGAGCTGAAAAAGATCGAAGCACGCAAGAAGGAACGAGAGCGCAAGACGCAAGATCTGCAGAAACTTATCTCACAGGCTGACCAGCAGCAGACTGAGCATCATCAGAAGGAGCAACAGCAACATCACCATCCAAACCAACCGCACGGCCATCAGAACACATCGCACAAAAAGCAGGACAAGAAGCTCAACAAGAAAAAGATTCAACAGCAGCCACGCACCTCCAAGGTGGACTCGGTGGTCAGTGCGGTGGAGAGTGCTGGTATTAAGTTTACCGACCTTCGCGGTACGGGTGTATCGCTGAGGTCACAGAAGATGAAGCTACCCGCGAATGTTGGCCAGAAGAAAGCGAAAGCGCTCGAGCAAGCACTGCAGGAGTTTAAGGTCGATCCGAATCCACCGCCAATCGAGGAGATTTGTGTAGCGTTTAATGAGCTGCGATCGGATATGGTGCTGCTTTGCGAACTGCGTACCGCGCTGGCCACGTGCAACTTCGAGCTGGAGAGCTTGAAGCATCAGTATGAGGCACTTTGCCCGGGAAAGACGCTAAATATTCCGGCCGCGCTTATAAACCCACCGGCGGACGATTCGATGGGAGGAATGGACGGTGCGGATGGTGGCGCAATGATGTAATAGGGTGTATTAATTAAAAATTAATGTATATCGAATATAAGTGTCGCTTTTCAACGTTAAATAAATGTATGATCGTGATGGATTGATAATTCAGAAAAAAAAAGTAATAAATTTATTGATTCTCTTCCTCAAACTGCTTTATCTAGATTGCTGATAAGACTTGTAATTAAAAAAAAAAATTATGAGAGGAAGCATTCTTGAAATTGTTTCTTTTTCTTCTGCCTCTGTTTTCCACCTTGCACACATCCTTGTGGTCCTTCCAGATAATAGAAGCGTCGTTTCCGGTTTCCCACCGGAATCACCCAACCGTGGAAATGTGCTTCAAAGCTAACGCGACTATTTGGGAAATAGCTCAAATTGTCCGGTTAGCCGTTACACCAGACGGCAGGGATCAGTCAACCGGTTCTCGACCGCCAGCCGGAGGAAGGATTGGCACGGAAATATGCAGTGGCAGCAATAGCGGCCGCATTGGGATAACAATGAAAGGAAGAATTGTTTTAAAAGCGACAAAAGGAAGTGTAGAATATGTAAGCAGGAAGGATAAAGTGAAAAACAAAACTCAAACGGAAATGTTGAGGTAAACGTGATGGATTACGAACGGAAAGAGTGAGACCACCGGGAAGAAAGATACGGAGAAGGGCAGGAGGGGGTGTGTAGGATGAACGTACGTGTAGGCAGAACGAGGCGCAAAAAGGAAACACACCCCCGTGTGTGGGTGATCCGACAGAAAAAGGGAACGAGAGTTTGTTTGCGTAAAGTAAAACCAAAAAAACCAACCAACCGGCCCTGGTGCAAGAGAAACAACGCAAAAGCGACCGGCGCGCAGAGCGAAAGCGAGAAGGAGAGAGAGAGAGCGTGCCGGACCGTGAGCGAGAGAGCATACAAAACAAAAGCGCATACACTCACACATCTGGTGTCGCGGGTTTCTTCGAACCGCGGATCGTGTCGCGGATCGCAGTCGATCGAGTGAACGAGAGAAGTCTACACGCGTGCGTTCGGCGTAGCGAAAGTAAACAACTCCGTTGTGTATGCGTTGCGCATTATCGCGTTGTGTCACCGGTGGCTAGATGCAGTATCGTTAAATCGGTTCAATTTAGAAGCAGCATTGAAAAATGGACAGCATTAGGTAGTAATCTGGTGTGTTGTAGATCCTAAAGATCTAGAAGGCATTGCATGGCACAGCGGTCTATAGTACCTGCTGTGGGAAGATTCTGTGAGCAATGAAAAGTAGAACGACGGCTTAGAAGAATAATTACACCAGTTGTCTTATCGGTCCATACCCTAAAAGGCAAAGATCACGGAGTGTGTGTGTGCCCAGAATTGCAGTGTCGTGCAAGTAGTGTGCTCCATAGCGGGTATCCATTGTATACCCGCATGCAGTTGCGAATTGTCGATGCAAGTAAAAAGAGTGGTTTGAACCAGAGAGCGCTCTAAGTTGGTGGAATTCCAAACCCTCAGAGCGCCCTCCTCCCCAAGAGGTTTAGGAGATCTCGTTTCGGAGCCATATTTCGTGGCCGTGTGTGAATTTTGTAGTGTTTGGTGGTAGCGGCCAGTGCGATTTTGTTGTTTTACCGGTTTGTTTTAAGCTAGTGTGCCCACGACGACTGTTCGCGTCATTCCAACGGCCAAATACCCGGGCAAATAAACGACCCCATGAGCGTTACATTAGCGGTGGTGGCATATCATTCCTGCTTGGGGTCTGTTTGTGCGTAGTTTTACCATCGGTGTGATCTCTGTCCTTGCCAACGCTTGGAAACCGTAGGCGCAGTAGGCGTAGCAGAAATTGTCATCCAAGTGAAAGGGCATAGGGAGGAGATATTTAGATCACTTTCTTCTGTCGCACGGTAGCAGAAACCAGGGTCCAATTCTCATATACGAATGAATTCCCATCGATAACAGAGAGCCAGAGACATCAGGAAACGCAGGATGAAACCTCATTCAAGGTAAGTGTTGGAGGATTTTAAGTCATTTTTTGAAGGTTGATGGCACTGAGGCCTGCCACTGGCTGGGAGCCTTAGCTCAAGCTACAAAGTATATCCTTTCCCTTGCTGATGACGTTAGACGAGCACTTGGAGGACATAGTCTTTGAACCCACTGGCGGCACTGGCATCGCGTGGGAGACGTATCTCTTTCCAGATTGCGTTCGCCAGAGTGGCAGCCTGCGTACGACACCATACCCTCTTAGAGCGGCCCCCACGCACAAGACGGTTGTTTCGCAAGAAAGTGAGTCAAGACCGTGTACCGCGGAGACTCGTTCCACCGTTTGGCCGTGGGCGGTGTATCTTAGGTGGGCTGCCTTGTTATTTTTGTTGTTGCTTTATTAAACATTAACGGTCATTACTGGGGAGGATTTTAAAATAATTGTACATTTTTATCATTGCTTTAGTTTAATTGAAGGTGGGAGGTTATTTAAGCGAATATTATACTGACGTCGAACGGTTCAGTATTATAGCGATTTAATGTAGGGTGCAGTGTGGTTCTTCTGTAAGATCTTCCGGTAACGAGACGTGCAAACTGCATCGTTTGTTAGAGAGAAGATTAATAGGTTGTAATAAAATCCCTTGCACTGTGGCGACAGGGCTCTGTTTGCCGGTGTGGCGTGTCGTTTCTCCACTTGCTAATTGTTAGCCACGAGGTATGAATTCGTGACACCTCTTGTGTTGATGTGTAGGCCGTGGTGCGATTGGCAAACACATGGAGCAATGGCTCGGCCCTTGTGGAAACAGTTACTTGCTTTTCCGTATCTGTGAACCGTTTTAGCAGACCCTCAGGAAACAGCTACCGGTTTAAATAAGTTGTCTATGATACGACTAAACATAAACCAGCCTGATCGTTTGTCGTCTCCTCTAGTTATCACGGTGGACACATCTTCCTTTCTACGGGTCTTTATTGCTACGAAGATCGGGAGGTTCCAATCGTTTTTTTTAGAAATGCTTTGTCCATACTTTCTGCTAGATTATTCGATACATCAATCGACACTATCCTGAAACAATTAATCATACGCCAACCATGATCACTCTTTGATCATGCGATCCTTCCATCGGTTCCCTACGCACTGGGAATTGAGCATGGCTGTGGTTTGAAAGCGTAATCGGAAACGAAATTAATCATCTCAGGTTTTTGGGATACCCTTTACCAAGAAATCTTACCCGCGGGAAATGACACCCAATTGATAAAACCACAAACACCAAATACGCACTTCGACTTACATCCAGGATGGTGGACATCTTGTTCTGGCTGGCGGAAGTTCCCTTCAGCTGTCGCTGTTGTCAACCACTTGGAAGGGAAATTGAATGATAGTAGAAATCGTCGGAATGTCTCGCTAGCTTTGCATAAGAATTTTTGGCCATTTTTCGGCACACAAATGAATCGTGAATTTTGTCCGCATTCTAATGGTTGTCGTTGTGGCGTTTGGCACGATGATTGATTATGGGTGCGATACTTCGATCCAGATTGAATGCGACCCTTTAGAGCAGAGATCAGCAATTTGAAGAAATCGATTGAGCCACGTTACGATCATCTAACGGCTTACGAGACTTGTTATGGGATTTGATTCCAGGTCCAGCCTCTCCATCTCTACATGTACTTCAATATATTTTGTCTAAATAATGCAAGCATAAATTGACGATCCCTGCCATGCTAGACAACTGTCTCGGAAGACAGGTTCGAGTTTTGGAATCGATCAAGTGCAAGATTATTCAGAAGTTGGGTGCTTCCAGTTTTGGAGACTCGTTAAGGATTTGTCAGCTTACGAGATCGAGCACGTCCGATATAGGCGAACATTGCGTTGGTTTTGCTGCGCAGCCACATTTCTAAACTAATTCTTGATCGTCGAGTGCTTCTGGTATCTCTGCGCTGGAATGTTTCTTATGCTCATTTTTCAAAACTCGATTGAGAAGAAGAATTGTGTTTGCTTAGCTTATTGTGTCTGTGGTATAGCTGATACCACAAGCCAATAGAATAAGCATGATTGATATTGCATCAACATTATTGGCCTGTTTGCCTCCAAACCACTACTTTTGGCCCTGAGTTTGATCAGACACATCAGTTTTGCCTACGTTTTCAACTTTTCTGCCAGAGCCGGCGTCTGATTCGTTCAGTGAAGGGAAAGTGCATCGTGCGGTGGACAACGGTTGCCCTCAAAGAACAGTCTCGTCACGCTGCATTGTCATCACTACGGAGCGGAGGCCTTGCGGTCGGTCGGACAAAGTTCCATTGCACTTTGTGTTGCAGTCTTTCTCTTTTTTTTTTATCAACGGTTCCTTCTTTTTGGGTTTGGGTTCGCTTGGTGCTCCGAGTGCCGAGAATGTGTGTTATCGCGGGTGTCAATTTATTGCTTTCATTAGTTTCGGGTTCCCGTGGAACGTTACGCGCAAGTCGGCTTCAGCTGGTGTGGTTGTGTGTGGCGGCGAACGCGATGAGGTGGTAATTTATTTTTCATTTCAAGAGAATAACTTTAACGTCACAAGTTACTGCAGCTGGTCCGTTTCTAATTGTAGCTTATGCGTATTTGATTAGAAACAGTGGTCTTTCAAACGTGCTCTGGACCGTTTGGGATGGAAATATTCCAGTCGGTCACGATGTGTGCCACCCTATCCTAACATGTTATGGAGACCATTTTTAACGCCTCGTTGGAGCAGCGCAGCCCGAGATATCCGTGCCTAATCGAAGGGATGTCGCGTTGGGTTTAAGGGAGAACTATTTGGAAATGAGAAAATTAACATTCCATTTGTCCCAACGGCGCATGCATTATCAGTGAAACCGTTCCGATGCAAGGTGTCAAAACAAAATGGGACCGAAATGCTAAGTTATTGGCTTTGGGAAAATGGAGAAGAACACTTTTTTTGTAACTGGTTCAGCTTGAAGGCTAGATAGTCAATTGCAGTGAGCTAAATTATTAATAAAAACGGGTGTGTGTGGATGTTTGGTGGAATTTGTTTGTCGCTTAACATACCGCTGGAGCCTAGATTCATCTGCAAAGCTCTACTTCACATGCTCCAAATCATGCAGGAGTGCAGCACAGTACACAAATTCATTGTTGTTAATTGCAGCTGCTCCTCTTTTTTTCGGGGTGTGTACGTATAACTAGCTCTCTAGCTCTATTCCAGCATTGATGGCCTCAGCAACCACAACGACCGTTAATATCCGCCGCATACCAGTGGACACATAGCTGAAGTTCCGTTCTGAATGAGCGTTCTCGTTCCGCTCGGTGGTTTTATTGTTATTCAAATAAGTCGTTACCCTTTTTCCGAGCAACCGAGAGCGGCGCCTTTTTGCTGAGTCTCGATGCATAGATGCTTTATAGAACTATTTTCCCTTGCAGTACGGTACGATTATGTAGGGATGTGGTTTATGGAGCTGGCTGCTATATTAGTTCGTCGACGTTCGTCGAATTTGTCACCAACATTGGCCAACTCTGCCTGATGCCTTCGGCAACATAGATCGGTTGAGCATTGTATTCAAATTTCTCGTACCAGCAAGTTCTTACATTTCCATAACAGAATTTCTACTCGGGAAATACTCTGGCAGGCGTTCTAGGAACGAAGATCGCTTATGCTTTGATCGTCGTCGTCGAATAACTCCTCTCTTAGGGCTGCGAATCGTACCACGAGTGAGGCGATGATGTACGCATTTATATTCGAAGCAGTACACGCACTCGGTCAGGAAGCTCCATTTGAGAGGGCTCCCGCTTAAGTGTCTCCCAAGGGTCCACACGAAAGTTCACAGTGAGGCAGAGCCTGTTCACAGTGCGATTAAGGCGTGACAAATGTCATTGTTTTGTTGTTGTTTCTTGACATGTCGCTCGAACAGCATATCTTCTGCCTGGCTCGGATGGATGGTCTGCTTTTCGATAGTCAATGAAATGAAAACTTAAAACTACATTGTAAATCGTACGGGGAGCGGCCCCAAATGCTGGTCAATGCTGGAGAGATCGGAGATGTGACAATCAAAATGCAGACTAAAAAAAAAGCAAAGAATCAATTCAACACTCTCCACACCCAGAGCTGTGGCGGTCTCTTCCTTTGGGGTGATGATCGCAACGGGAAGTCCGATCCGGTGCGAAGCTGTGGCTTTTTATTTTCGGTGAGATGAAATCCAACAGCACACACGCATATGGGGGGACATTATTCAAAAAGCCTCTTGCTACGGGTTTGGACTGGTGTTTTGTGCGATGCTGACACGGCACTCTTCTGCTGAACGCTATCTTGCGTCGGTACGATGGATCCGATGTGTGGTTTCCATTTAAGGGGCGCTCCCACTTTTATTCAATGAAGCTGGATGTTCTGGAGCAGCAGCCCGAGTCACCAATTATTACCACACTTGATGGTTCGCATGCCAGAATGCGTGTACGAAGCAACAAAGTAAAGGACAAACGGTACGACGTTGCAGAGGTGGAAGTATGTTTCAGTTTTGCTTGCGAGTGATTGTTTGTAAATAAGGGAGCTTATTCGAGAACTTGAGAATTGAAGATGTCGAGTTCCTAAATGGGATATTAGTATTCATCAATGAGAAGGAGTTTCAGAGGAGATATACGGAAGGTACCAATAAGATATTGAATGTTGGGGTGATTGAAAGGCGTCCTGTTCTTGAGAGTCTTATCGATCACCAGACTATTTTCTCCAATTTAAAAAAAAATCAAAAACATTAAATTACCCATCAAATTTCACTCTAGTAGCCAATCCATCCAGCAACGCAAACCAATAATGCTTTGCTCCCTTCGACACATGTATACATGGAAGTGCATTAATCTTCTCTTCGCGCTATTCCCTGTCGGTGTGCTGCATAGCGGTAGGTCCATTTTCCCTTTTCCTGGATCGAACCACGACGAATCGATCGTAAACTATCGTATCTTGCGGCTGGACGCGCAATAAAATAGTACAAAGTTACGAGACTTCAGAAGCAACCGGAACGATCTGCTCGTTCCGCTTGTTTTCGGTAGAGAGTTTAGTCAACAGTCTGTAGTCCACCACGGCGCGCTATTCGACACCCGATACCAGATGTGTTAGCTTAGCCCACATTTTGGATCGTGCAGGAATCGTAACGTTTGTGCAGCTTGCAGCAGTATGTTGTTATGTCTAGTGAGAGCGAAAGATGCTGTGTAGATTTTCTGATGAGCACGTATAATGGGTGTGGATGCCTCGGGTTTATGCACATGGTGTCCACTCTGAGTCAAAGTGGAAATTAAACAGCACCGATCATAGCAATATTTTCTGCAGCCAGGCTGTGTCGATCGCGTCGGATCGGAAATGATTGAAGCTGAAGCCGTTTTTGCATAGTCACAATTCTTGCATTAGCTTGATCATATTGAGTCGTAGATCATTTGAGTCATCGGCCAAGAACAAATGGTTGCAAAAGAACCATTTTCCATTGCCTATATGTGCTTTCCATTTGAACCTTTACCATTCTATTGGTTGGATGTTGTCGCGGTAAGCGATAATAATGACGGCAATGATGATGACTACAACTTTGTCCCCACTTCCCGGTGATCGTCCGGTTTGGGGGGAACAAGCAAGCGAAGATCGCGGGCGTGCGCGCGCGTTCACTACGAATAGCGAACAAATTTATAGCCACCGAGGCAGGCAGTCTACGCGTGGGCGACTCGTGCAACTGGAGTCCGGAACACGATTTCATCATAAGTTTCTCTGGCCGACGAGACGTTCACCGAAGGTAGGGAGGTTTTTTTTTTTAAAGCGCCAGCATTTCAAGATGTCCGAGTCATTACGGACACAACACGGGAGCTGGTTGGGTCCTGTCGCGGGTGGAAGTGGTAGCGGGCGGATTCAAGTTTTCGGTATATCATTACCGACTTGACTGGCCGACTAATAAAGTTTGGAGCGAAATTTACCAGGTCGAAGCGACAGGGCCGAACACCCGACTAGTTTAGTTTTGTGGCGGGTTTGCAGGGTCTTACGTCTAAATCGGATTGACTGGTTGTGAACGGCAGCTGGTAATCGTCGTTCGACAATAACCACTCTCCGAAGTATAGCGGTGAACCGTTTTGCAGTGGAGGACATCCACAAATGATAGTGAGGAATCTGGTGATTTCCTTTTTTGAAGCATCTCCTGACCTTAAGCGCTGACCCAGGTGGGATAAGTTTGTTGTGCGCTGTCGCAAACTTTGTACCCGTAGACGCTCATAAGCACCGCGACTTACAACGTTTCTGCATTCCGGAATGTGGATGTAAATTTTCCCAAACAATAGATCAAGCTGTGCGCTGTAGCACAGGCTGGCCAGGCGTGTTATTGGTGCTTTGTTAAGCTTCTCCCGTAGCACTGTCGCATCGGATTTCTTAAGCGTGTTTCGCTTTAAAAAGTTTCCTGGGCCCACCCGCTGTGGACTGCGCGCAGACGCAAAGGACCAGGCCGTTGGAAGGAATTGGTGGAATAAAAGTTTAGCAAACAAACGGGAGACCTAGATTTCGTTTGGAACCCGCGTGGATTACGTCGGTTGTCGACCAAGAGACGCCACGCAGCAACTGTCCTACAGGGAGTTACGAAGGTGGCACGAAGGTGATAAGATCTTACATGCATCATGCGCGACGCATTGTCAGCGACGCACTGCACCACAACATCTAACACTTGGACCCTTTTCACTTTCGTCCCACTAAAAAATGGGGTTGACATGTACCGGCGGATAAAGAGTCCGTATATGGAGACTAGGGATTTACTTGAGCGCTTTAAAGGGCACTAAGTAAGAAGCTCTCGCTCTCGAAGAATACACGGCACCGGCAAGGATTGACTATTCAGTTCCATGACAGAACTAACCGCTACATGCGTGATGAAATTGTCCACTTTCGATGGAGAACTGCACCATCACCAAGCTGCACGTGGTTGGTAAGTTATATGAAGTAGGAAAGATTTGTGATCTAAGAGCACTTCAGCTACGACGGTGGCTTAAAGGGTTGTGAAACTAGTTGGAGAGATGTTTGCTTTATGTCTCCCTTTGCGTGTTTCATTTGGAAGGAAGTGCATCTTGGCATGGAACGAACAGAGATAGCAAGCAACAACGACAATATGCGTATGCTCTTTGCATAAGAGCTTTGCTTTGCTCTGGGCCCAATTGTTTGCCAAGTATGGTGACGAGGGCTGTTTCTGCGTGTATAGTACGGCCCTGCCAAGGCTAACTAAGGCGTTTATTTGAATGTAAAATATTTGATCGAGAAATCGAAAACGAACACTCGCTGGCTGGATCGAATGTGTGATAAATGGTGAAATAGAGGGATAAGTCTGTGTGACTTTAGCTGCTTCCAATTGCCATTGTAGACGTTGGCCATTGAGTGGGGAAAGAATGCTCCAGCTACTATATATTAACTACCGAAGGCTGGACAAATGGACATAAATTTCGTGATTATCTATATTTATGGCAAAGAAATGCGTTGAGGTGCTGCTACTGCATTAGCTTTCTGTTACAGAATTTATAGTACCAGTTCGTTATGGTCCTGAATCTAAACTAGCTTCGCTTATCAAGGAGATCTTCTAGTTTCGTTCCTCTGGTACTTCCATGGTACTGAAAGATCGTAAAAAGTAATTGCAGTTCTGCTTATGGACGATCTCATTACTATTCAGTACGGTGTTTTTTGAAGTCCGTATTGTCACTAGGCCTGTCTGTTGTATCAAACAACGATTTTTCATAGTCTTTTTCCTAAACACCTTCAGAGTATGGCAATAATCGTTAATTTCTACAGCATTATCTAGTGGACAAAAAATGTCTCACCTTCAAACATGAAGCGGTTCCTTTGCATGCATTAAGTACGGCAAGATTTATGTGTTACAGTTCTGAGGAAATATATTTATGACCATAATTTGAAAGACAAATTCCAGCCCCAGCGATCTTCACGAAGCAGAAGATGATCCCGAGCCGAAGCAAAGGCTTTCACGGCTGTGGCCCGTTTTGGAGGAGTGCGTGTGTTTTATGTAGAAAGCGTTCCGTTCCGAATAATCTTTTCGGCAAAATTTATGTGCGGCGATGTGTGCCATGTAAGGAGGTCCAACTTCAATATTTGAATTTGTATGGGTATGGATTTTGGGAAAACATTGTCGATAAAAAAAGACGAGGAAACCATCAGGATGACTGATGCGTAGATTGCTTTCGCTTATCCCGATCTCGACCATTTGTGATCTAATAATGTGACTCAAATGAACCGGCAAAGTGTGGCTGCTTTTGCACGTGGTGTTCCTTCGCAGTCGTATCGCCGACCATGAAGGTGTCCATTTTTGGGCAGTAGTTGTCATTAATATCTGTCGCTTTAAAATAGGCCTACTTTTGGGTTTGCCTCTCGTGATAAGCGAGATGATGCGGGAGATGAAGCGCAAAAGGAACGCAAACTAAAGATGCAAATGAGGACGAAGAGAGCAGCGCAGCACGGGTTGAGTTTTGTAGGGGGATAACACAATTTATGACACTCATTATCGTCTTTAATCGATCCTCACGCTACGATAGCTGCAGAAATTAGCGGCTAAAATGCAACAGGGATGGTTTTGATATTTTCTCGACGTCCATGCGATCGATGGTGGTGAGATGTTCGTTTAACATTAGGATTAGGTTAGATTTATGCGCCATCGAGCTTAGGCTAAGCTGTGCTTTGGCAAATGGGATTCAATCAAAAAAGGCTAAAATACGTAGGAATATTTAGCAAACGTGAAGGAATTTCAATGCCTCACCTTGAATCTCACATCGGGAGATTCTTGGGATCAAACCTCAAAAAAGACGGGACAGAAATTCGAGCATTAATAATATTTGGTCCTTCGAAACCAGCGGAAACAACAGCACTGGTCGTAGTAACGATTAGGATAGAAGAAGCGATGAGCGTACGAGTCCGTCGTATCAGCACCAGGAAAAGGTTACGCAATTCCAGCAGGGTAGGAAGCGTTGTTCGCGGAGGTGTAAACGCCATTAATATGGCACCGAAACATGAACGCCGGTGGTCTGCTTCTGACGGTAGGGGAGCTTAACCTTCTTTAAGCTCAGCGGTTTGTTTTTTCTTCCGACAGATTTCACGATAGTTTATGGACAAGTTTTTGCCGCTTAATGCTTTTTGAATGTCTGGAATGGATCGGACCGGTAGGCTGTCGGGTTGTAATGGATCGTCTGACTTATACGGGAGTCAATATAAACGATCCTGTTTGATTAGATAACGATGGTCCAGTGTTCAGTGTTGGTGATTGTTAGCTTATCTGTGATGCTCGTATGCTGTCCAATTGTTGGCAAACGTGGATTGATACTATGTTAATATCACTGCTCTAATGTCATGTTCCTTTTGAAACATCTATTTGACAAGGCAAGATGACATTAGATTCCCAAAATAGAAGTAAAATTGGGAGGCCTACTTTCAGCTTTCCAAAAAAAGGAATCTTGCTTTATTTGCTAGTACAGGCAATCAAGTTTCTTTATGCTTTTAAACTCCTCGGTGTCTCAAGTGTGTTGCACCAGTGTTGTTTTATTATTTTACGACAGTTTCACGTTTGCAGTCGACTCGATGAAGGCGACCTTCGGTCAGTTTTCTGCATAATATCTCACCATATGTAGAGCGCCATCGGCTATTACTTGCGTAAAGAGTTAATGACCTAACCGACGAGCTGTTAATTACCATTGCCGTTCCTTGAGTTTGTTCAGATTTTTATTGAACGGAAAAATGAGAATATTTTCTTTAGAAAGATAGATGCCCTGGTTGGAATATCAGCAAATTCGTATGACTAGTTTATATTGCTACCAAGTCGTAAACAAATTAATTAACGTGGAATTACTAGATGACTCAAAGTCTTCCGTCATGGCGGCAACCTTTTCCTCATATTCGCAACGTTTTGGCACGTTGTCGTTAATATGTCAAATTATTTTGTCGGGCAACGGGCTGTGTGAATGGGGTTTAGGCACTGGAATTAATCGCTAAAACACGCAACATCATACCCCAGATGCCCAACAACGGAGTCAATTAAGCTACTTGAATTCCTACGCACCACAGTCTGGAGGGTCTATTCATCATGTGGTGGAATGTATGTGCGAAAACTTTGGCTTACTTTGTGCATGTTAATTTTGCCAAACTGGTCTAAAACACGGTCGCCCACCGACAGACAGATCAGATCGCACACATGCGCTGTTTTGGGTCGCAGCCCCGTGCGAGTGGGAGTTAGCGTTAGGTTAGTTTTCTACATTTTAATTTGCTCACCATGTGCAACCGGTGTCCATGTTACGAAAGTTGGTACCGAGCGAACAGCCCACCACCAACGCAACCGTCATAATTGGAGGCCAACCAGACGCGGAAGATCACATGCGCTTTGCGCCCCGTGATATGGTTCGACACTTAAAACCTCGCAATGTGCACGTCCAACGATTGCTCGATTCGTTTAGTTTTATTTTATTGATGCAGATTGAGCGATTGTGCACGCAGCAGCAGCAGCTGTTGCTGCAGAACAGACGGCGTTGGTCGTTGCTGGCCTGCATTCCATCAAATTGTCGTCCCGTGCTACTCTGGCTAGTGGGCGTCCCGTTGGAGGTCTTGTCAGTGGAGAGTAGTATGCAACAGTGAGTGATGTTTCATTGTCCACGAGTTTCGGTTGGCTTTCGAGAAGCAGTTCAGGAAGTAAAAAGTCATTGCAAGAAGATGTTCACGGTATGGCGTGGAGCTTAAGTCTGCAGTAGTGGAACTACTTTTCAAGACATTTAATTTTCAGTGTTATTCGTTTTGAATGAAATATTTTAAGAAATATTAATTGGACTTATGTTAGGTATAATTGTTCAACAATTATAGAATAAGGACGATTTGCCCGGCATCAAAAGAGGAATCGAAGATCACTGTACAACGCTCAGCTGCAGCAAACTTTCTTCGTTGCCTTCTTGGCAAGCAATGTCGGCAAAGGGCGCCCACAAAACAAAGAACGTCCTCAACTGACTGGACCTTGCGATGACGGTTCGCCGAAGTAAATCTTGCGCGCCCTTTCGCAAAGGAAGGGAACGAGAACATAAAATGCCGTTGAATAAATCAGCACGACCCGGCCGATCGTCGTCGTTGCGCACCGTTCGAGAATGTTTCTCTGTGTGTGTTTCGAGAATGTCACTGTGTTTGACTCACGTGCACCAATTGTTGGGTCATCTCGCTTGTGTCCCGCTTCCGAACGTGGACAAGCTGATGGTCGAATTGAATTGCTTAAAATTGGCTCACGAAGGTTTTGTGTTTACGGAGCCAAGCTTAACCCTCTCTTGCGGTATTGTGTATCGAGTGATCAATCAGATCACCGCCGCCGATCGTCAATGAAGCACGTTTCGATGACATTTGCATTTGTCAGTGGGCCGGCATGTGGGGCTGCAGCTTTCAGTTCACGGAGAACCGTTTGTTTTACCGTGACCGTTGTCAAACTAGGAAAAGGAAAATATAATTTCCAAATTTTGGTATTGTCATCATTCACTCAAAATTGATTCAATGACGCAACATCTTGTATGTGTGTGTTTGTGATATTTGGATGCATTTCAAGCAAGTCGAGAACTCCAACTTTCATCTGTCTTTTGCGGATAGATTAGTTCAAGAACGTTGTTGTAAACGAATGAATGGATTTGTTTCAAAGTAGGACACGAAACACCTTGTGCGCTCTGAAGGAAGCAGCTGAATCAACAGGTGCAATTGCTTTGCTTGTAGAGATATAGGTTAGAAGCGTTTATTCTTTTCCGGATGAATGATGTAAGCAAATTTGTGAATTTCTGCTTTTAATGATTGTCAGTTGTCTGCAGACGGGAGTGGTTCTTCTCTATAAGCTTTTAATGCTCTTATTATCAACGAAGTTCAAGCTTAAGTCATCGAGAAACCTCGTCCATACAACCTGCCATGAATAAAGTAACATAATTAGGCCTTTTGTGATACTTTTCATGCATGAAGTGGCTATACTACTTAACCAAACACCCAAATACGCACTGCCAGCATTGATGTGCTGTCACCAATTTGTAAGCATTTTGCCGGCCTTGAAGAGATTATCTCGCAACACAATTAGATGAAGATGAGCTCGTCGCAACCATTGCGTCTTGACGACTGTTAGGGGGAAAGTGTTTGAAACATCGTAAAAATTAATCACATGGACGCAGCATGGACTCGGCCTAGTGTTGGATGGCGCATCATTTCTAGCTTTTGGAGGTAAAATACAACAGCATCAGGAAGAGGACGAGCGCCTCTTCGGACGGGGATCGAAACTGCCTCGCGTGTCTTTGACGGATTGATTTATTGCGCGATTCCGAGATAGAGGAAGAAGCAAGAGAAAATGCGAAGCCAAGGCGCGCGAGGCGTTTCGTCTCCGGCGAAAGGGAAGTGCGATCATGATGCGACGGTGAAACCAATTGGATCTAGGAGGTGTGTGGACCAAGCCAACAAAAACTACGCGTTCGGTCACTTGGGCTTAGCAAGGGAGGGAGAGAGAGGGATTCATTACCGCTTCTTCTGTGTTGTTCAGTTGTTGCAACGAAGCGCAAAAGGACGGCGGGATGATGGTAAAAGGTGTTTTCTGTGGCTGGCGGCCGGCGGCCTACGCACATACGCTTTAGTCTTTTTGTCATTCCGACATTCGGCCATTCGGCGTCGGCTTACCGGCGTGAATGAAATCCGATATGTTACGTGAGCCGCCGCTGCAGTTCGACGTGTGTCGAACTGCGCAAGCAAAAGGGTGAAGGGCGCGAAACATTATGCTGATGTCACTGCAAGCATGTGTGTGTGTTTTTTTAGTGTTATTGCACGGTGAATGTCGATTCGGAAGAAAATTTATTTTCATTCACATTGCACCCATAAAATTGTGACCAATGACGGCAGATAGATTTATACAACAAATTTTATTTTTCTTCTCTTTGGCATGATCGGTTTGAGAAAGCGAATGTTTGAGTTCCTGCTTTCGATAACGGGCAGTTGTTCAATAAATCTTCTGCAACAGTAAAAGCGAAGTAAACAAATTCTAGATTGAATTATTTTGGTAAAGCACACCTGACTGTAACGCCATAACGCTTCCATGTTATGGCCGATCGTGACACGCAGTAATCAAATAAAAGAACAACGCAACAACAACAAAACACATCCGTTCTTCACTGACCACCGGAATTTGAAGTACCGGAAGTATGGTGTATTGTTTAAATTCCCACACCCTCCCTTAGGGCCATCTCATTACCGTGCACTGTCCTGTGGTGTGTCGTTTTTCTGCTTAACAAAGCACAATAATAATTTTCCCGTCCATGCACGTTTAGGTTTGATCCGAATGGAAAAAAAAAATGCTTCAACAAAACGAGTTTCCAGTTCACTTCCTTAGTTTTTGTGCCATCAATTTGGAAGATTCTTTCCGTTTGAATGATGACCCTACTACGCTACGTTCCCCCATACATAACGCCAAGTTCTAAGACACATGTAAAACGGTGAAATGCATTGAACAAAAAAACACACTTCTGTTCCGATCTGTTGCTCTTTGCTACTTCTCATCGGTCGGGGGTTTTGCGCTTTTTTTGTCCGCCTGGATCGATTGTCACACTGGGGCCATCACTTTCGATGATGAAATTCACACACACGCACACGCACGTATCGTGTATCATGTGCCGCTGTTTCGGACACCAGCCTGATTTCCGATACATTTTTTGGGTTTTTTGTTTTTTTGTTACGGTCTGCGGTGGTTTTTTTTTTTTGCTATCGTGGGACAATTCATTATTTTGTGCCGGGACAAGAAAAACGGTTTTCCCTTTTTTTGCTGGAAGAACTGTAACGATGGTCGTTAGTAGTGTACGTCGATGACATGCTTTTGTCATGTCGAAGAACCCTAATTATTGTTAAAAGATTTTTTTCGAGCCGTCTCTGTGAATCCAGGAAACTGGGATGCTACACACTTCCGTCGGGTTCGTCGCTTGTGATTGATTGAAATCCTTTGATTTTATTGTGGGGACGTTTTTGAACGGATATGTTGTCAAGTTTTTGTCGCTTTACTAAGCTTATTGGGACAAGGTTTAAGGGTCCACAACATCATGTCACATGTGTGTGTGTGGCTGTGGGCCCAAGATGCATCATTTCTCGATTATTATCTCGCATCAAGAAGAAAAAAAGTGTTGAAGTGTACCGTAGCTATCCAGAAGGATAAATATTTTAACCCATTTTATTATGATGCTTGTAACAATGATCGGCAGAAGCGTCATCGTGTGGTAACTCAATCGAGGCATGCATTCTACCAATTGGCGGTATAAATTAACAGTAACTTATAGGGTAAAGTGCGCTTCAAGATTCGCCAGGTTGCTGCTGGCTAAAAAGGCCTTGGTGTGACACTCCGATGATCCTTCTCAACTTGATGCTCGATCGATCGATTGGTCGATGGTTGTAAATTGTCCATTTGGATGGTTATTACGAAAAATTATGACTTCAAAATATCGATGCCACACACTCATCTCATGACGAAGCATCATCTCTTGTTGTGCGGGGCGAGCAGTGTGTTCGCAGCCGAACCTGTCGAACAAGTTTGCCAGTTAAATGAAGTCTGAAGTGTGCTTATGGTGCGCTCGCAAACCACTGTGGGCAGGTATTTTACTGCGCGTTAGAGAGGTTCACCCTCCCCAGCCCAGGTAATAAGCTACGCCGCCGTCGCCAGAGGATTCATTTGCTTATTTTGCGTAGGCGCCTCGAGTCGTGTCAGTGTTGTCGAGGAGTCGCAACAACGGCTCCAGAAGTGGGGAGCCGCAAGTTAGGGATTCTTTTTGGCCAGTTAGTTTCATACGCTTTCGTGTGATGGTTGGTTTGATGGATCGAGCTGACAAACGATTGCTGATTGCGAATTCAATCTTGTACGCGCTCGTGTATGGTGTGGAGCGTGTGTGTGTGGATATGAAGTGTGCCTTTTCTGTACCATGCTCTTCATTAATCGACGCCTACGAACGCCCAGAGTATGTTCCTTGTTCGATTCTGGAGGGAGAGAGTTGAGATGTTCGATGAAATTGTTAGAATAAGCTGTCCTTAAAAGGACCACAGTTAAATTCATTATATCGTACGTGGTTATGTGCTGTTTACTTTTAGCATTTACATGCCACAATATACAGCCTCTTAAGCATATTCCACGTGTGATTATTTATTTCAGAGAAGGAAAACCCCGTCTTTAGCGTTCATCAAATAAGTCGTTCAACAAGAAGCTTAAAGGTGTAAATTTCTCTTGTTTCACATATTGCTGTTAGAGCATCTGCTTTTCTTTAAAGATCTACCACCCACCGATACCTTCTCACACCTCTCATACCGACCAAGGCGGACGACTTTCTTCTCAGGCAGAAATCAGGGAGCGCTTTGTTTACCGAGTTCTTTTGCGTTCTGCTGTTTGTTGTGTATTTTCAAATGTTCGATTTGCCTTTCCCTCGACGAGGCCGTTGTTTGCGACAGCGATGCACACAATTTACACAGTGCACGTTGCAGTTACACTATCAGGTGAGGTGAGTCTTTGCTAGAGGCTACCGGTAATTGTGCTGTGACTAACGCTCTTGAAGGTATTTTTCTCCTTTATCTCATTACATTGTAAGTCTTGGATTTGGAGCCTTGATCGCGTTATAGAGCCCGCATCAAAGCACTTTCAAAAGCTGCGGAATTACACGTCTTCTTTATGAATGTTTTTTTTTGTATATCCTTTGTGATAGAGGAAACCCTCACGGGGAGATAAGTTTGATTCATTTGTTCATCTCTAACGTGAGTCTCCTTCTCGTGGCTGCCTTGTACTTGGAGATTGCGGACGACGATTCTTTGTTGGCATCAGAGAACAACTTCCTTATGCTAATGGAATTAACACCCCAACAAAGCGATCAAACTACTACGATGGCCCATCGTTATTGTTCCTTTGCTTCTTCGCTTCAGTCTGCTAAGGCCTGTTAACTGTTCTCCAGACAGTTTTCCAGACAGACACCCGTGGGAGGTACAGCGGACATCCTCCGCTCTGTCGGAGTTCATAACGAGCCGATATAACATCAATTGTATGCAGGCTTCGCTTGTGATGTAGGGATCGTCTTCGGCACGACCGGTGTCTCCTGCTGCTAGGGAAGGTTTGCTGTGTAGGCTTTGAAGGCTCCGGATTCGCCCTTCCCGGGGGCGCCTAGGCCTGCCGTGTACTCTTCTCTTCACAAGCGCATCACAGTAAGTTAGGTTTCTTGCCCGAGGTTCAATTGTGTGAAGTGGTCCAGCGAAGCTTTTGCCCTCAATCCATGAAAAGCCACCCGTTGTCACGTACAGGGTGTGGAGTGCGTAGGAGTTGCAGCTATACGCCCATTGCAAACGGAATTGTACTATTGACATTGTCCAATGCGATGGAACTCCTTTCCAAAAACAGCACGGTTGAAGAAGGGAAAAAAGGAAAGTAAACGGGTGACAGCGAGAATTACAATGGCGCGCATGAAAGTGTAGCATAAAACCAGAAAACAGACCCCAGGTGGTGTAGAAAGTTTTGTCGCGGGTTCCATACGGATAATGTTGGAGATTCGTTACCGAGCTCTCGTACGGAGGTCAACAAAATTTGCACCATTTGCGTGGGTCTTAATGGTGGGCACAATACGGTCGTAATAAATTGTTTGGCGAGAAAAGCGTTGCAAAAGGCTTACTAATCGAAGCTTATGACTTGCGATCGTATGCAGAAGAATCGTTCGCAGTAAGCAGCAGGATCGGTTCCAGACGATGGCTGCACGGCAAACAATATATCTCCGTATGTATATAAAACTCCAGTAGTCGCAATAGATGACGAATTTAACGACCTTATTTGGAGAACGGAACTTGAGCGATGTGAAACTAACTCGAGATAGCCCTGTGGTTGTGTTAATAACGTGACACATTTTAAAATGACAGAACATCTGCACAACTGCAGTTCTAACAGACGTTAATTATTCAGCCCGCTCAGTTTGCTTCCCACCCACCTGATGGAGCACTATCGGCAGGTCAGAGTGTAAAACAAACAAGGATATGACACCGCGTTTCCTAACTTAGACCTCCCAGCAATTCCGGAACCTCCCATGTCCCAGTTTGGGTGTGGGAAGGTAAACAGAAGAAGGCCAAGAAAAGCTGGTAGGTTTGTGACATGCACTGCACTGCAACCATCTGCTGGAACAGTTCACATCCCTAAAGAAGAATATTTGTTTGAGCATCAGCAAGGTTTGTTTGGGCCTGGCAGCCAGCTCATCACGGAGGTTTCGCTCCAAGAAACGTTGGTATTATGCGCAAGCTAAGAGGTGATCAAATAATGGTTGGAAAATGACTCCGTTTTGGACCACGTGTGCTTAGGCCGTGTGGGGACAGTATAAGATAGGCAAACAAGACGAAAAAAGCATTTAAAAAAATCGTTAAAGAAACAAAATGCTTGTGACATCTCTTTCTCTCGGACTAAAGCAGGATTAGGATGTAATTTCCCATTACACGTGGGGTCACCGTTAGCAATCGACATCGGCAGTGTATGCACTTAGCACACCGTGAAGTTAGTGAAACGATAGATCCAATCACGATCCGGAAGAAAGAGGGCTTCCAACAAGAAGTCTTTTAAAACATTCCGTCCACCCGGTGGTCATTAATCGATAAACGTTGTGTCGTGCTCATAAATATTCATCTCCAGCAAGTGGGAAGAGTGGTAGAGACAGATTGGCAGCTTTTTTTTTTGTTATTCGTAGTTGTAAATGCTCCTTGTGAGACGGAAAAGAGCGACGCAAAGGAAAACGATCGTTACGGATTTGTCAAAAAAACTGGTCCAGGAACTGTTTCTTCGATGACATCGGTTTGTTTTTGGGAAGAGAAGGTTTACTCTTGGCGTGTGCTGTTCTTCCAGGCGTCAAAATACTTGCCCGTTTGTGTTGGAAGGTGGGATCTGTCGCCTAAGCTGTCTAAGTTTAATATTCCGAAAGCGTGTAAGGAGCCTCGTGATCTAGTTCGTGCGTTAGTAATTAATATTTGAAAGATCATGGTTTTCTTCTGCCATTTCATGGAGATTTATATTATTTTATACAAATCATAATACAATTAATGATACATGAAACTTGTAAGTTTAATACATTTTTGATTAAAGCTTTACGTACAACCAAGTGAAATTTAAATTCAAATTCGAAAAAATGAATCCAATAAGTCTGCTTTGGGACAGTCAAAAAAGGGCCCCAGGGAGTACATAAAAATATTCAACTACGTGAGGTGCCTTTTGTGTACCTTCCTCACTACTCGTGGTGAAGCATAATGTTGCGTGTGTTGTTTCGTGCAGGTCGAAGCCAATGTCAGAACGTTAGCTCATGCATACGAAATGAACCTCCGGTGGTTGTTCTGCGACTTCGTGCCGTGGGGCCGTTTTTCGGGATTGTTCCTTCCAATATCACCAGAAAAGGTTATGCGGGTGACGTTTGTATGTGTTTGTTGATTGAAAAAGATCGAAAAAAAAACGAAAGAACAAAACAAGGAAACAGACGCCATATTCATCGGAATCGTCGGAAGTCATTCGCAGTACGTCTGGCTCAGCGCTTGTTCGGTCGTTGATGTCATTCGTTTTTTTAACTGCTTGCTCGTATGGAGGTCTATATTCCCTCACAAAAGGATGGAGCATTACATACTATGACCAATTTTGGTGAGAAATGCAAGAACTTCAAACTCAATTGTTTCGTTTCTTACCATGGTCAGCTGCGATGGCGTTAACCGATTACATCAGAAAAGCTTCTTTAAAAAGTTTTAATTTAATTGCTACTTCCTCTTTCCTCGGTAATTATGCAAGTATACTTTTTAACGCTTGCCATGACGTTCATCCATCTCCAAAATGGTGTTCTCCCTTTTCTGGGTGAAACACCTTGCGGATACTAAGGTTCTATTATACTCCAAAAACACAACAAACGATCATGTGTTGCTAGAGCACGTAGAACAAGGAACAGTATTGTATAGAATGGCGTTGCTGTGAAGTGTGGAATGGCGCCAACTGGACCACGATGCTTGCATCCGGTTACTTGCTAATGAGTCAACAAAACAGCCATCGTAAACCTGCAGGCAAAACGTCCAGTTTTTTTTTTTTTATTATTGCATACTCATTTTGGCACTAGTGTGACTGAAATAACTCATTTGTAGCCGGAAACGCCTGTTCGATGATGAGTTCATAAAACATTTGTATCGTCGTTAGTAAAATTAGAATATAAATTTTATTAGTTTCATACAAATCACGAAATAGGTTTGGCAGGAAGGTTAGACATGTGTTCGTAGTTAATAGTTGGTTAATGTTACTCAGGTTAAGGCAACATTTGATAACACGATTTAGAACACGTCCGCATCCACCCTACCACATCCGGTGCCGTTCCGGAAACACGATAAGAGCTCACGTTTCTCCGTGTAATTCAAATAACGGTGATATGATGTTGAAATGTTGGAAGTGTAGTATCTGGCCGCATAAGCACTCCAACATTGGCCACAGTTCTAGCAACACGTAAACGCATCAACCAGCACCAGCCTTTGTCCAGAGTTACCTTTTTGCCGCCGGATGTTTGTTCACCAACCTTGAGCAATGGCAATGGTTAAGAACATAATAAGAATGAAGACTAAGCTACAGCACTGTGAGTGTTTGTTGCGTCCCTGGCTGGCTGGCTTCTTAGCTCAGTAAGCTAGGTTTATTATTTGGTCTGCTGGGTGGTTGGCGGACGGAAATGTTTGTTGTGACCAAATCCCGTAGCAAAAATGCCACACCGGTCTGTATGACGAGTTGCTTGTGGTGTGGCGATTTCTTACCTAACTTAGCGGGTTGAAGTTTGCACTAGATAAGCCTTAACCGGCAAACAAAGCAGGGTGTCTCTGAAGCAAAGATACATAAGCTATATTATCGAATTTTATAGTTCTTGTAATATCATCCGACCCTTAATATGAGTCGGTATGGTTTAAAAGATTAAGTTTAATAAATTTAAAATTATTCTTCCACTTCATCCGAGCAATGCGTCACAGAGTGACTAATTTCAGCTGTCGTGATGTAGAATAAAAACAGGAGTTCAACCTCGCCAACCTTCGCGACTGTCCCGCTATTCGTTTCAATCTTTTTTTTAGCGACAGCGCGCTATTCACCTCCAGGAGACAAATGACATTTGTTTTGACATCTTTCTTTTAGCCGTGGTCGTGATCGTGAGCAGCTTCTTGAGCCGCGATTTTATACGAACGGTTATCGAACGGTAGCGGTTGTGAACAATCGGCCCCACGGTGGGTTGTCGCTTGACGATACTCTGAATGGTTTTTCGTAACCGGCAATAAGCTGGGACCACCACGAGGGATAAGACGCCTTTACGAGCCTTTGCGACGTTCTCAGGTCAGTGGGAAATAAAAGTGGACTTGTTGTAGGGTGAAGACGAAGGATTGAGGTAGGGTGTTCGATCGAAGGAAACGTGATCATGCCGATCGGCAGTTTTACAACCCCGTCCGGGTGTTCCTGTCATACACGAAGCGTGGCTAGGGTGTTGTCTTCTAAATCAAATCAGAATGGAAAGCTCTATGGAGGAATAGTTGGATTTGGCAGCAGCAGCAGCAGCAGCGCCAAGATTCCAAGAAGAGAGCGTTACCGCAATGGAATTAGGATTAAGCAAGAATGATAGACAATTTTTATTTTGCTTATAGGTCATTGGAAACTTCGAATCAGTAAGATCACATAGAGTTGTTGATAAAAAATAAGAAGAGGTTTGCTGTGTTTGGAATTCATTATTGCACCATAATTTAGCATTAATTTCATGCACTGCATGAAGACGATCATACTAAGTTCTCCTTTTATTTTATTTTTCTTGCAGGTAAAGTTTCCGGACAGCGCAAACGTTTTATCACACACTTAACTTCCGTTACAAAACATCCAACAAGTATCAGTAAGATGCACTTGCTTACATTAAGCGCTTAAAAACACACAAAGTACGGGCCTCGTTTTTCTTTGATCCGAAACCTGACCATGCTCGTCACAAATGTATTCATATGTATTCAAATGAATTCACATTACCGTTTTACGATACCAGCTTTGCCGGGTCTGTGCACATCCTCGAATGCTCCCAAAAACTCCCGGTATTAGTTGAAAAAGGCCTTCCCCGTTTAGCAATTCGGATACGATTTATTTCCCATTCGGACGGGCAGTTGGTTTGCATGATGACGTTTTACGACTTGCTAGGTCGCATGGTGAAAAATTTGCATGCCGACTGTAGAAACGTTTAATTGTTATATGGACCAAGCAAGCGGGAAAGACAAATTTCGCAGTACAACTCCCCGAGCAGGACCACCGGCTACGAACGAGCCGATCACGGATGAGCTAGATTTAGCCATCGCTTGTTGGTGTAAGCAACCGGCAGAAGATCAATCGCTTGCAGAGCAAATAGTTCACCGGTGGTACGTCGTATAGCTATAAAACTGTGATACGACAGGGAAACACAAATTATGTCTAATATTAATCAACTGGGATCAGCCGTATTAATGAGGGACGTGATCTGGGTGCCGGTTGGCGGTTCCTTATGGGATTTTAATGAGCTTAATAGTTTCGTCATTGGTCAGTTTTAATTATTTTTATATCATATCAAACGACGAAACTCTAATACGGAACACTACGGTTATCTATTGTAGGTTTTGAAAACTATTTCCTGAACCTCTGGCTCCATTTTATTGAATATTAATGATAATAAGTATGCTCTCAAAAGTAGCGCTTAACTTTAGCACAGTGAGTGAATTATTTCCGTTGTAAAATTACTGTTGTGTGCAAATGCTTGAGGGGGGGTTACCGTTTGAGCTGCAAATCATCCTCGGAACCTTAACCAATTGCCCCACAGTTTGTAATGTCCGGAAGATCCTTGCCCTTGCACTTCTTCTGCCACATTACCCACTCATTAAAACCTTTCGACTGTTGGATCATTACGGAGCATTTAATTGCGTTGGTTATATTGTCCGTAACAAGATCTGCAATAAAGAAAGCATAAGATATAGTAACCATCAGTCTGGTTAATTCAAAAAGGTTACGTTTGGTTCAGCATACCTTCACATTTCATGTTACATTTGCCTCCTTTGTAGCCGACGCGGCACCATTCCTTGCTATTGATTTGAAAGATGCCGTAGTTGGCGGTTTGATTGGGCAGCGTTGTCGTTTTGGACGTGTCCAGCCCACTGACGGCCATCGCCAGACAGACCCAGTGTCCCTGATACGTTCGGCTAATCCCGTTTGCGGTCAGTTGCTTCGCGAGCTCACATTTCGTGTAGATTTTGCCATCAATCACTGTTGGAAGGCTGATGAGGAATAGGCTGACAACAATAGCCCACGGGATATGCTTGGTAGCCATGCTAGACTTATGTTAGTGGTTGAACGCTTTCTGGAACGAGATGCAAATTAGCAAGAGATTTCGGGTTACGATCGAGATAACGAATAAGTTCGTCGCGAATAAACTTGTAGCGTTGGCAGAAGGCGAAACCTAAAATTCTATCCACCAGTCGCGAACCAAAAACAAACGGAAAGAAACGGAAAGCACACACAGTGTGACATCACAAGCGTGTTGTTTGTTGCTGCATCGTTGGGTTAAAACCAAAGCTTTAAACACCGTGCCGTAGCCGGCTTTGGGGGAGACCTTCACGAACAGGTCTGCCGAACAGCTGTGTTGACTTGACCTTTTCCGGGTTTTTGCTGGTGTTTTTGCTGGTGTGGCTCGGAACGCGCAAACTAGGTGAAGTTTTTGTAGTTTTAAGTAAATATTTTTTTTTATAAAAGTTTAAAATTATCCTTAATGTACACGGTGCCACCGATTAAACACTGATAATAATCGTGCATCTACTTGAAGTTTTAATCCTATCCAGTTGCTATCTGCCTGCCGTAGATAAGACAATATCGCGTAGAACACTTTGCAGTTGGTCCGAAAAACACTCACTTCAGTTACACGTAAATCTGGACACTGGTTCCCAACTCTCGTTCTGCTCGTTCTGTTGACGTTTCGGCCAACTGGAGGGTACGCAGCGATGCGTGATTTCCGGTTTGTCACTAAGTACGATCGGAGCTACTTACGCCGACCGTGCTGCGCAGACACGCGTTTTATAGTTAAGCACGCACACACTGCGCGCCAACACTTGACAGGGCGACCCGGTTCGATCCGGGTGGTGGCTTTCGAGTGGATCCACGCCGGTAGAGAGTGTTTGAACAAACTGGACGGTTTTTGGGAAGGGAGCGCGATGTGGAACAACGCGTCAGACTCCGGCGTTCGAGCTTGGAACACAGCAGCAGCTGGAAGGGTGCTGCGTTTTGAACCTGTACCATCCCGTGCAGCTAAGGTGGTAGTGGTTATGCCACTGTGAATCTTCGCTATCATTTTCAATCCACCCAGAGAAATGAGCGCGAGTAGGGGGGTGTCCATATTCGTAGAATTTGTATCAGTTCTGGGAAGATTGGTCGATTGAAATGCTGTTATTAGTGCATAATTTTTCTTACGAAAATTTACCAGAACTACGTGAAATATTGTTTAGATAATTTATTTTCATGTTGAATATAGCATTAATAAACATGCAACACAAACATTGCTAATGTAAATGCTCACCCCCATTACACGGTGGTAATGGTAATGACGTTCCAACGTGCTACGGGGGGAGTTAATTTTATGAAGATGCTCAGCGTAAAGATGCTTATCTTGTTGCAAACTAGAATGTTGTTGCATGAGAGTAACGAGAAATTGGAAAGGTGATTTGTGTTTGTGTACTAAAATAATACACATACCACCCCAATGCATGCACCGGTTCATTTTAACATTCTGTAGACCAGTACTGACCCTTGATTCTGTTTGTATTTGTTTTTCAAATGTAATGATCGGGGAAATCCGCGATCTAGTGCGCGATCAAGCGACAGTGGCTTATATGAATGAACCAGAGAGAGATAGCGTTGAAGTGTAAACAATAACAAATTAATCGTCCAACGATTGAGCGATATCTGGTGTACCAGTGTGCATCGAAAAGTTTGAGATTGTAGAAATAGCGTCTCTTGTTGGGAACAATAATTGATGCCGACTTGATAATTATGGGAGCAAAGAGTTGACTCTAGGGAGACTAGATGCATGAAGTGTAATGGGGTCTAATTGATCTAAACGACAGATCTGTGGTACAAAATGGTTTTCAATGTTTTATGTTAGTGCCAAGTGGAGAGGAGATAGGGATGTTGTGATATCAAAAAACGTCTGATATGTTACGTTATCAGCTTGTACGTATAGTGTCATCCGCTGTTATCTGACACGTGAATGGAACAACGTGCAAGGCTAGAAAAAGAGCCCTGTTACGAAGTAACAAAAGTCAAATATTTTATTTGAAACTTTTACATCTAAACAGTTTCCAATAGCTACCAACAATGTAATGAAACAGAGCCTAGGTCCAGCATGATGACAAATCGGGCAGGGTCTTCTGCTTGCACCGGTTAACCCATCCTTTCCACGCACCGAAACCGCCATCGCTGTAGATCTGCTTGGCACATTCAATATCGTCATTGAGATCGTCGGTCAGGAAGTCTAGCGAAACCCGGAAAAAAAGGAACAAGCGTGGAAAGCAGGCAAAGAAAATTAATAGCTAGACTCAAAGGACAGCTGATCACTAAATCAGCCTAAAAATGCACCGGAAATGATGTTCCATGTTTCTGCCTTGATTTGCAAGGCTAATAGTACACGATAAGCCTTTGAACCCTTTCACACCAATTTCCAATATTTTGTGTCTAATTTGCTGTTAACACATGCCTAGCGATCAGTGTGCTATTCCCTGGTTGGCATTGTTTCCGCCTATTAAGAGCTTCTAATGAGCTACTCCAGCATACGAATATCTTGCTTAGGAAGATTTATGGATCTCTGCCTTAACTCACCTTCACACTTCTTATTGCAACGACCACCTTTGCGTCCTTCTCGGCACCAGGTTTTGCTGTTAATCTGCAACATTGAGATATAACGCAGTGAATTATTGTCCCATTCGGTCGAATCTTGTTCCGGAACAACCTTCACGACATACCTGGAAGATACCGTAGTTGGCGGAGTCATTATCGAGTGTGGTTACTTTGCTGGTGTCACCGCCACTCTCGGCCATTACCAGACAAACCCCTTACGACGAAGCAATCGATTAATTCTACTTTTTACAGTACACAAGCGCGCTCTTACTTACAATTGGAAATCAGTGATCGAGAAGAAATCTTTTGCTTGTCCAGCATTCTAGCTAGCGGACATTTTTCGAACACTTTACACTCGATTAAACTGTGCAATGTAAACAACACTAAAATTACGCCGACAGTGGACGCCGTACGGAAGTTCTGACGATTTGCACCCATCGTGAGATTACGGAACGGATTCTACGTGTTCGGACCGAGACACTCAGAGAAACTGATTGACCTCGTCAGCAAACAACCAGTTTGAGTCGTTCCCTCCCTTGGGGATCGCTAGAATTCACGCGTTCCCGAGATCACGAAGCGGGAATTAGAGCCGTCGCCTCGGGCGTCAGGTTTGTTATGAAACATTTGATGGAGAGCTAATAGACTAATCGGCTGAGAGATCAAAGTGCATCAGTAGTACAACAGTGATGTTTATTTTGAAAAAAAGCATCGCAGGAGAAGAAGCTTTGCTGTAGATGTTAATTTATTGCAATGAACTGGACATTTGATGTTTGACGACAATAAAACTGACTAGGAACGTTTTGATTTGCTGGAAATAACCATCTCTTTCTTTTTCAAGTAGTATATTCGCTGACGAGTGTTTTATTTTCCTTTAATTTCTTTCATAGATTTCAATTACTTTACACATGTCTAGTCGTTGGACAGCTGATTGCCATCGGGTATGGAGCAGAGATTATGACAGCCGGAATCGCTGGTGGAGGAACAACCGCATCGAGCACCAGCAACCCAACGTCGTCTAGTCAATCAGCGTCAGCACCTTCCGCCTACCAAAGCCCACTGTTGGGGACTCGTCGCCCAACGTCTAGCTTAAGCAGTATTAATACTATTACCACCATTACCACCATTACCACCGAATCTACCACAGCGACCTCTGCTACCATTAGCAATCAAACAAAAGACGATCTGGCGCAAACCGCCCAAGATGCCTTCGGAACGACCTGGACCGCTCGCAAGTTTGTCAACAAACCGACGTACGATCGGAAAGCGACGTATGGTAAACGTTTCGAGGGTGCCCTACAGCCACGGATCAGAGATCTGGGTGACTGGCGATGTCCCAATGTGTCCGAGGGTGCGAATCTCGAGTGCAGCTGTGACTTACCACACACGCTACGATGTAGCGGTGATCTGCACGGGCTGGAAGTGATAGCAGACAGCTTGCGACGATCGCCATACGAAGTGTCGCTGCTGGACTGTACGCTCAAGAACGTGACCAGCATTAGCGATGCGAACATCTTCCAAAACGTCTCACTGCAAGGGTTGGTGATCTCGTCTGGAGAAATTAAACGAGTTCATAGGCTCGCATTTGCCGGTATTCGAACGCCACTGCAAGCACTTGGACTACCGAACAATGCGCTCGAGAGTGTTCCGATGCAGTCTCTCATTGCCCTTGGACAGCTTGACCGTTTAGATCTTTCTTTCAACAAGATTAAGTCGTTACAAAATGGAGATTTTTTGGCCGTACCAAAGCTCTCCTATCTTGAGCTGAGTAATAATCAGATTTCGCTTATTACACCGAAAAGTTTGATGCCATTGAAAAGTCTACTTCATCTTAAACTGAACGGAAACCGACTGGGAGAATCTCCGGAGAGCTTGAAAGCATTGGTATCTTGTTTAAGCCTTAAGGAGCTGCACCTACATTCGAACAGGATACGAGGTCCGCTACAGAATTCCACGTTACCACGGATCCGTGGACTAGAGATCCTTTACCTAGACAAAAACTCCATCTCCAGCATCCATAATGGTGCGCTGGAGGCGTACCCTTACCTGCAGATGCTGTCACTTCGCAGCAATCAAATCGATGTTCTACAAGATCATGCATTTTCTGGCTTAGCTTCCCTCCAGATGCTCGATCTTGGGCATAACGGGATTGTTACCATTTCGGATGCATCTCTCAAACATTTACCGCGACTCATTATATTGGATCTTACACACAACTTCCTGCGAGCACTTACGGCCGATGTGGTTGCACCGTTACCTGCCCTGAAGGAGCTTCGACTAGACGGCAACGATATCTCACTGATATCAGAGAACGCACTAGTGAACGCGAGTCAACTGCACAGTTTATCTCTGGAAAGTAACCCGCTCGTGTGTGACTGTACGATGAAACCATTCCTGCAATGGTTGGCTGGAGTACGACCTGCATCGCAAGGAATTCTTGGAGCAATCTGTGCCACACCACCGTATCTGGAGGGTGCTGATCTGTTGCAGATTGCACCGGAAACGCTTACCTGTGGTGAGGGTGGTGGCAAGCAGCAAACCGAACGCGCAACTTTCCAGACGATCGAGGTGATGCTGAAGCTGAAAAACAATGCATCGTATGTGCGAGACGTTGGCAGTGAGGTGCGATTGCGGGAGGTTAATTTCACCGACGAAAGTGATGTCTATCTGAGCTGGCTGCTAGGAACCGATGATTATTCGTGCCGATTCGTGTACGTCTTTCACACGGACGATCCCGAAATGATCCTGTACAATTCGGAGGTTAGTTGGAAGAGTGATACTGTGATTGGCATTGAGTTCTAACGCATTATGCTTCTGATTTTAGGTCTCATGTGCTGTGAAACCGGAATCTCCTGCTACGGCCATGGAGTACATCTACAGTAGCAAGCTGATAGGGGCGTACGACTTACAAAGCAATGTTAGGTAGGTGGTCCTTAAGAAATTATCCTTCCAAGCGTGAGTTTAACCTACTTTTCTTTCTTTTATAGCTACAAATTTTGTCTAATCATGAAGGAAGACATCTCCAAGGATGAGTATCTCGGTGCCTGTAAAGCGGCCGCTTTACCCCGACCGCATATTAACACAGCAAAGAGGAAGTCAATAAAGAAGGAGCTTCTGATAAGTACGCGCCAGACAAACGAGTCGGACATTTCGGACTTTGATCGCATTTCTTCCGAATTCCGGCGTGATGATCGGAATCGGGATGAATTACTCAAGGGACGTGACAGTGACGACGATGAGGAGAAGGTGGAGGAAGAGCAGGAGGATCAAGTCACTGACGAGACCGATCGTGTTGATCATCCCGTTGCGGAAACAGTAGACTACAACGACAACAGCGACATGGACAATAGCAGCGACGAGGACGAGGATGGTGATGAGAGTGTTGGTGTGCTGTCGAACCACATTCGTGATGATCCCGATTTTCGCCAGTTGCAACTAGCGGCCGAAGCGGAAGCAGCACGGCTTCCATCAGTGCACGGTGGTCGTGTGCTGCTGGAGGGCTTGGGGACAATAATTATTATTACCAGTTTGGTAGCGTTTATTTGGGGACTGGTACGCTTCAAAGGGGAACACCGTCATCTACCGTCTATGGCAAGCTGCTACGCTGTGGATGATAGGAGACGCAGCTCACACCAGGACGTAGAAAGTCGTAGTCGGTACTTTAAGCTACAGGCAACCACCAGTCTGTGAGTCACGCCGTTCGTTCGGTTGGTCCAAATCGATCGATTTGCTACGGTGTAACGCGAACAAATTATGTAAATTAGCTGTACATAGAGTTGGTTATTTATGATAGTACGGTAAGTGAGGTGCACGAAAAACAGGTGACCCTGTTAGTGTAAAGGTCGACAACGTACGTGTGTGCGTTCGTTTTGCAAGGGTAGGAAAATCGTTAACATTCTGTTGTATTTTACTTTTCATTCTTAACTAATCATACTTGTGCCATCGTGTCATGTGTCTAGGGGAGGGAAAGTAAAAGTTACTAAAATCGCGTTTAATGTAAGGGAAAAATTGTGCACCGGAAGTTGTGGGGCAGTTCAAATAAAACAAAACGTGTTGGTTCTTAATTATATTGATCGATTGAATGAAATGACGAGAAAATAGTTGGTAGCTGAAAGACCTCCGAATTGGTTTGGTGTAATCGTATCGCATATATTTCCCCATTGAGCCGATTCCGATGAACCGCTCGGTAGATGTCTACAGAATAAATAGTTCTAGGTACGCTTCGTGCGCCACTCGACTATGTGCATGGTTTGAATGTGAGGTTAGAAACGAAATTAAAACAGTCACAGATACAAGATACTGGAGATATGTGTATGCACTAACTCTTCCCTGTCCGTTTTCGCTTATTTCCGACAAACTGTCTGCAGGTGTACCGAGACCCTCAAAATGCACCCAAACGCTCGATGGGTGTGTGTGCGCGTGGGTCCAATGGGTCACCCGCTAGGCACTTAATGATTTCGATCCCAAATGCCACCATTCCTTGGCTGTATGGCGATGCTTGTTACGAATTAGCAGTCTGTACCGTTACGGTAGTGGTGGTTGTGAAGGGTGTACTAATGGTACTACTACCAGTGCACGATCCAGCACCCTTGATACGATTTCCGTTTGCATCGACTGTTTGTTCCGTTGGCGTTCCCGGACCGCCGGTTGAAGGTGCAATCGTTGCTACCGTGGTGAGATCCACCGTACCAGCGCGAGTTTGATGCAGCTGGGCCGGTTGTTGGGTAGCAACCGTATGAGGACGCGGTAGCGATGGTGGAACAACCATTTCCGGCACGAACGTTTCCACCTTGGGATAGTAGGCGGGAAGTCGTATCACTTCTTCGTACGATGGTGGCGGTTCCAGGGCAACTGAAGAAAAGGAAGGTGAGCGTGAGAAATGTGCGGTCGTTTCATTGCGGTTTTTTGTTGTTGTTGTAGGCTACTTACCCATACCATTCCCAGGATACACAGAACCATCGTCACCGACGAAGGCCGCATTCGAGTGGGTCACACTGGCCGAGGCACGCTGTCTGTGCTGTGCGATGGTACCATGCTCGAGACAGCTGTACACACCGCTATAGTTGTCCCGGTGCAGTGACATAATGTCGTAGAGGTTAGACCCGATCTGTACCACGTGCACCGGTTGGGCCATCTCTTCCTGTTCCGCCAGCCGTTTGGCGCGTGCTTTTTTGCATTTCAGAATGATGATGAGCAGTGCCCAGGCCAACACCAGTATTAGGTAGAGAAATATAATCATGGTGGTGTTTTATTCTGTTTCTCTATTTTGCGATGTTTACACACTAACGGTAGCTTTGGTAATGCAGGAGCTTGGTGTCTGCAGGGTAGAATCTATAGTGAGAGGAAAGATGAATGAGAAGAAAATGGCGAAGGGTTAGAAATGTTTCTCAGAGATGAAATTGATAACTGAAACAGTATGGCGTAGCGATGACTTTGATGATGAGGATAAATTGATCGGTCCAGGAATGACCTAGGGGGGCTGCGTCTTGAAGCCGCGCATCTTTTTGCGGAACACCTCAACCCGATGCCTCCACCCATCCTGGGTGACCCCAGAAACGTTTCGCAATGACCCACAAACTAAAGCTGCGTTGTTCGGCTTGACACATCGATCGTGATCGTACAGGAAAGACAGTCCTAGCGTGCTTCATCCTTATCTGAACCATCAGGTAACGCATGGTAAAATGGTTGAAAGAAAGAGACACGCCCCAAAACACGTAAAATGCATTAGAAAACGAAACCTGCCAGCTCAAGGATTATGCACGTGCAACGTTCACCGGTGGCCACGAAATCCGGAAGTCAATTTGCATAAACCTTCCACGGTGGATTCTGCTCCAAAAACGGTAGCACGTACGGTAATGGTGCAGAATTTATAGTCAGAATTATTCGTTGCATTTTTTCTTCTTAAGGTCTGATTCTTCCGCGTCTAATGCGACCGATTGTTGTACGAGAGGAGTACTGGGGTGAATTAAATTCACATCCTCAGGCGAAGGTCACCGGCTCCTCGTGGCTGGCACGACCACGACATCGCACATTGATTCACGCATTCACATGTGTGAGCAGGGTTATATGGCATGGTCTACGATATGGAGCTGCTAAATACTGTTTAGCATGTATCGTGAGGTTAGAATGTTTAGCTATAGTGTCTTTAAAATGCTCAAAAACCCATAAAACTGGAATGTGACTCTATTCGAGAAAGAGAAAATTCCAATGTTACGCCATCCAAGTGTTATTTTAATTTGAATTCTACAGGAGTGGTCTTCCGCAACCGGGACATTAATTTAGTAAAAGTAAATAATTGAGGACCAAGTGAACAAAAACATGGAACTATTTTATGCTTGCTATCCCTTTTTCACAACGATTGTTGACCTTTCCGAGTGAAAACCTTTGCATAATTTAACGCAGGCCTCTCTTTCTTCCCTTCTGCCATAGCCAGGCTTACGATACCGCAGCCACTTTCCAACCGACTGGTTACAGTGAATCACAATTTTGATGTGCTGACCGAAGCCAATCGGTGCAATTTATTGCAATCCATTGGCAATCCGCCTTCACCAGCGGAGAAAAGACGTTGCATGAAAAATTCGCAGCAATGTAGGACGGCATGATAGAAGTATGGAGCGAATGATGGATCGGTAAAACATAGGAGGAACTATACTGTGTGATGGCAGTCAGCACAACAAACCAACCGGCCAACCGGCAGCAATTAATGAAATTCATTGCTCCATTCCGATCGATCAAGATGTGTTCGGTGTGTGTTGAATTAGTTGGGAGAAGGAAACCGATAAACCACTGCATTCTCAATCGGAAGCGGATTGTAGGAAAGCGTTTGCTGGGTTGATATATAAGTTTCTGTATTATATTTCGATATTATAGAGATGTTTGTTAACGAGGACTCGCCAAGCTTTAGGTGGACTTAAAGTTGGATTCTTTTTATCGATCATTCAGAAGAATATCAAACGATTAAAGATTTATGGAAAACCTACAAAGTCCCTCAGTCTTTTATTTGGCCCTTCAAATGATTATAATCGAATCTCCTCGTCACATTATTGGCTACCAAACTAACTGAGTTAAATTGTTCTTAACGCAATAAATAGTCAACCTCCCCTTTGATTGTTTCTCATTTAGCGGCATAAATAATCAACTCATCAGATCCATTCAAAATTTGAATCCAGATTGGCCCTTCCTATTCAGTGATACATTATCGATCCTGCTATGCCAAGAGTGCAATGAACCAATAAGCTTTCCCGAGAAGTGAAAGGATTCGATTTAATCCCCTAATTTCCCTTAATTTCCAGCGGACTTAGTCCCATGTCCACTAGGTTTTGGCGGCTTGTATCACTATTATTGGGAGGTCTCGTTCTGATTCCTCGCTGTGTGCATGATTTGTCCGTGATTTACGAACCGTGCGCTTTATTCATTCGCGCGTGATATCAGAGATCTCCGCTTTCCCGATAAGATAGTGCGGGCGGGGAGAGGGGACACATTTCCGAACTCGCCCACAAACACACACGATTTATCATTCGGTAAATTTGGGGCGAAATGTGACACAAAGGATAAAATGAACAAGTCGAGAGCGGTCCACACGCGGAGGATGTTTATTGGCGTGGTAAGAAGATAATGCCGGATTAGGGTCTAGGATTTTGGATTTTGGTAGCGATAATTTAACGGTGGTTTAGGGCAAGCGTCACACCACGCACGAGAGCTTGGATGGTGCTCGGTGTGTATAGTGTTAAACTATTTACCCTCAGCCCACTATTTTGCGTGCAAATCGGGAAATGGACACACGAGAGTGTGTTTTAATGTTTCTGGTAAACCGCACCAGAAAATGAGATTTCGGTTAGCGTATCCGTTTGCCGGTTCGGGCGAAATGTTGTGCTCCCTCGCTCGTCTGGTTTAATGAGTAATTAAGCTTATGAGTGCTCGTGGTCGTTGAGTCGTCACCCGGGGTTGGGTCAGATTTGCATGCCACCGACACGAAGCTTCCATCCGTCGTCGAGGCGTCGTGACTTTGTGCAAACAGTTGGACACACTCTAATCAGCCCGGTTTTAGGGGTGGGCAAGCTGGGCGAGGTACAAAGAATTAGCAACAACCGATACCGATTTGGTGTACACCGGTATAATCTCCAATCGGGTTTACACGCACTAACGTAGTGCGTCGTAGTTGGGTTCAATAAAATCTAATTCTCGTTTTTCCGACACACCCATCACGATACGGTTTGGTTGGGGTAGGTAATGCGTGAAGATATTATTTGCCTTTGCCAAATAATGCTCTTTACAGCTCTTTATCAGATTAACACACAAACCTCGGGTGCGGTGTGGTCTGCGCGGTGTTTGTTAGTTTAGGTTTCGTGGTTTTGTGTGACAATCGGCAGAAGCAATAGCTTGCTTATGATGAGGAAAACCCATAGTGTAGTCATATTTAAATGAGCTTGTAGACAGTGAGGCATCAAGGTGGGAATTCCAAGATTCAAAGCAAAGTTCCTGATATGAAGAAACCCTAATAGGTCAAGATTAAAACGATAATCAAGTCTACATTTTCATAAACAAAATTCACTCTTCTACATATCATCAAGATTACGTCTGCGAGTCAAGCGCTAATTTTGTGTCCACCCAAAGGCCTCGTAGTCACACGCAGACACACAAACAAAAGCGTACCTTCCGGCTTTGCGACTTTGGTGATAATCGAAGGCAGCTTCGTCCAATGTCCGAAACAAAAATGCGCGACTCATTTCATTACCATTAAACCCGGCTCCGTGGAGCCCTGAAGCCTAAAATGTGTGCCAAGGTAAAGAGTGTCGAGCGAAAGCAATGTGGCGAGGAAAGAAATTTGATTAAAGGTGACGATAAGTAAATACAATCATTTCTTCTGAGCTGCACAAAGAAAGTAATCAGAAAAAAATGGCGATGGACAAAGCATTATTGTGTTAATAAAAAACTGTGTCCAGCAATTGCAAATTTCTGTTGCGATTAGAAGTCCTCAACGCAAACCGGAACCAAGTACGAGGTACAACAAATATTAGAAGAAGAAAAAAAGGAAGACCATGCGCAACCATTTCGTTATCAACAGATCGTCGTGACCTGTTGGGTTGTCCTTGATGCTTTGAATGATTTTTTATTTGCGTATTTTTTTTCCTGGCAGGATTTTGCGTTCTATTCGCGATCTGCTAACGAGCGACGAGAGCTCGAAGCTGGGAAAGAAAAATCCCCCATCGGAACGTAGGCACGTCTGGTGCTATGTTACAGTTGGGTAGAGGGTTCGTTTGGAGACACTTAACATTCCGGCCACGTGCGTTCCCCCAAAACTGGTGTTGATGTGGTAGGATACTAAAAGAAACATTCAAACGATCGTTCTTGGTGTTGGTTTCTAGCTGGGACAGTAGTGCGCTGGCATTTGTAGCTTGGAACGCTTGAAACGGAAAGCACATTTGTAAGTGCATATGCACACACGTCGCTGGTCTTATCGCAAAAATGCGATCTACTTGCATCATTTGCCGTTTTGCTGTGCAAACGGGGACGCAATTAGAACCGTTACATAAAACAAACTTAGCGTTGATAAGAGTATGCTTTTTTCCGAAATGTTCCTCTATTTTTAAATTAAATTAACTTTTGATAAAAGAAAAATGGTTGTCTATTGTTGGTTTTATTTCATTAGTGAACTGTCAAAAGTGAAACTTGGTTTCACTTCAAAATTTAAACTTAGTTTACTCCGACGTGCCATTATCTCAGCGTGCGCTGGAATGACTCATGTCACCACCGTACATTCTAGAGCTGTATCTTTCTCCTCGCCTTATTTCATCATATCGTGTTAATAGCGGGTTTAAATAATTTCCATTTTCATTTGTATTGGCCCCTTTTTGCCTTGCCTTGCCAATACAAAAAGCGTAAAAGGAAATTCCTCCAACCAACAACATGTGTATGACTGTGTGCCCTTTTTTGTGTGCGGCGCAAAGGGAAAACGCGATAATAATTGTCCAACTGACCAGTCCGGCGAGAATTGATTCCTGTCATTCAAAACAAAACCCCGACACGTGCAGTAATGGCGCACACTGTATAAGGGAAAGGGAGAGAGAGAGAGAGAGAGAGAGGAAAAAAGACTCCTAACTCACCTGGGACGTACTGCTTTTGTCTGGGGTGCTTGGGGCGAGGATTGTGCGCCAGGATATGCCAACCGGATACGTGTCACTCACTCAATGGCTATGCTCTCGGTCGGTCGGTCGTTCGGTTGGCAAGGACAAAAACGCTGGATTGATCCACTTCTTGACTTCACCAGCTCACCGTGGGACTTTTGTGTTATCCCCGAAGCACTGGGTTTTCTTGTTGCTGGGGCGGTCGCAACGCAATCCCACCGAACTGAGCAAACCTAGCACGTTAGCACGTTAAAGAGTCGGTGACCGTTTTGTCGAGTTTGTACCTTATCAGTCAGGATATATCTCGTACTTGTGGTCTCTTTTTTGTGTGGCCTTATGACCAGTCAAATTCAACCACACAACGTCTATAACGTGGTCAAATTTCGTTGTTGCTGATGGAGAGGCGTGATGTTCCAATTTGATTTCTACTTTTTTATACTTTTTTTTAATTAAATCAAGAAAGATTGGCTAGCTCTACGCATTAAAACTTTATACACATAGGATTGCTGGTTGTTAACAATATCACTGTCCGTAAAATGTGGTTCTCCATTTCTTGCACTATATTAGCAATGCCCTTGTTTAGCACACATGTTCAAGACACACGGTTCCATTATTAAAAAAAAAAAAACACGCAGCAAACGTCCACCGAAATACAGTAGTTAAAAACAAACTAATCCAATTCGTTCACACAATCTAATAAAGCACATCTGTTTAGCACCCGAACCCATCATCACCAAGATGGACCATTGCGCAGGGGATCGGTGACAATTCGCACGATCGTTATCACCTTTGGCGGTCGTTATCGAAACAAACCAACAAAAAACACACTGTCTAAATTTGGAACTTCATCCCTACGAATGTCCAAGCCTAATCACGTGCCCGTGTGGGACACTGGTTACACACCATCTGGATACTCCGTCACTCGAGTGTGGGCGAGATTAGCTGCAGATAACAATATGGCGTACCGAGTACCGGTTACTTTCGATTGCCGGGTGGCTGTTTTTTTTTTGTAGTTGTTTTGCGTTTTTAATGACTCGTAGTAGAAGCAGCACTGTCGTGTCGTGACTGGACGGATCGGATGTGGAGATGGCGACTAACAGCAACAGCGGCAGTTGACTCCGCGGCAACGTGGTTTATTTGCGTTCGCAACCCGTCAATAACAAAAGTCCCGTCTGCGTGAGACGCGAGCGAGAGAGCTCGCGATGGTCGCGAGAAGTTTACACAAGCCGTGAATCTTCCAGAGGCAGTCCCTCTCGGTCGGTATGCTCTCTTGTTGCTTGTCAGGGGTTTACAATGTAATGTTGTGTTTAGAAGTAGATTATTAAATCATCATAAAGAAAGTGGCAAGAGGGAGGTTGATTAAGACATTTTTAAAAGCTTGAAATTTTGTGAGAAGCATTAGCGTTGGGAAATGTCGCTTAGAATTGATTTGAGTAACCCTGCCTCCCGAGGAGCACACAATCTGCTCTGCTAATCCATTTTTAGTGAACTGATAAGTTAAGAGAAGCATTGACACGGCTGTAGAATAAAAAGGGTAGGCCCTAACTAGAGCGTCTTGTTGAACTTTCAATTCTTGGAATACGTGTTTTAAACCGCATGTCACACACACAGGTGATTACTTAATCAAAGCCCCCTAGTATACTTCCCAAGTACTAGGAACGCGCTATCCTCAAGAAAAGTTTCATGACGCGCGCGCTCTGTACATCACGTATATAAATAGAAATGTTTAGTTTCCGATTTTGTAACAGGTCATGGCTGTCTAGATGCGTCAATGGTACAGTTGATCAGCGAACTTGATTGAAACATCGCTCTCCTGTACGTTGTAATCAACTTGTAACGCCTTGAGACACACGTTTTGTGGTGGCCAGTTTGAGTGTGTTTGTAAATAAGACATTAGTGTTTTTTTTTGCTGCTGCTGCTCCACATCAACGTAAAAAAGGTAGAAGTATGGATGACGAGCTTCAAACTTTCGAATTATCCTGCAAGTTCCCCATAGCCGAAAATAGAACGAAACACTGTAATGCATTGACCGATAAACGTCACTGGGGGAACGTCATCAGTAAGTAAACTTTTCTCGTTAAACCTTCCACTAATAGCTCTACAAGTGTATTGTATGTTTTGATACTAAACTGGGAAAAGTAGATGAAGTAAAAAAAGCTTTGAAAAACCCCCGAATGGTGAGGGCCATTAAAATGTCAGCTCTGGAGATGGATGAGGAAGCACTACCATTGGGGGAGGTTAGTTGAAAGAAGGGAAGGGTGTAAAAGCAGATAGTAGCCACCGATAGATACCGGCGCATCCCGTTGGGTGTATGTCCACTCTGTGCCACTGTCGTCAATAAATCCGATTGCGGGCAGCTGATTAGAGGGGTTGACGGGTTAGATTTTTGTGTCCTTCTCTCGCACTGTGTCCCATATATGTCTTTATCCACACCTGGCCATGTTCTATTTAGTCAAGGACATTACGAACCGCGTGTGTGTGTGTACATCCTTCCGAGTGTTTTGGTAGCAGTAGGAATTGGATCGATCCGCTTCGGGCAACACACCTTGGACAACAACCGATGCGGATCGATGTGTCCCGGTACATGAAAAGGGGCCCATTACCCAGGGAAAAGGATATGTTATCAGGTGTTGGTTGGCATGAGTTTTCCATAGAATTCCACCACCAGCCGGCCAGCAGCGGGTACTATCAACTGTCAATTGTTGGTGTGATGTGGAAATGGTCAGGGAAAGTAATTATTTTTATTCTTCTACAGCACAGGGTACACCTTAGGGCAGCACTTAAGGCTGATAAACTACGATGATAGAAGAAGGTATTGACAGTAATGGCATTAATGCTTTCAAATCAAAACGTTCGTACCGTTTAGACGATTTATATGCACTTTTTCGAGCACTCTTTTTACTCTAGTTTAAGGAAAAAAGTAATAATTCAGCACGATTAAAACAAAACACGCTCCTCATTTTCAGCTGATTTACAGGCTAACAAATGCGCAAGAGAAATAATTAATTGTTTCCATACTACGCTTTAAAAATAAACTCATGATTAAAAATTCCAACTGCTTTTTACTGCCCTCGGTGCCACCGTTCGTTTGGTGTTAAGCTCCATTTTTGAGCTGCAGATCAATAGATTAATAAATGGTACAAAAAAGAAGGGCACCAAAAAGAGGGAAAACACCCCATATGGGTGGTATTCATTTGAAGTGCATCGACTGTACACAACCAAGTCCGGATTGCACCCCTTTTTTTCATTTTGTTGTTGTTTTATTTTACTTCAAACGCGTACCGATGGTCTTCTATTTTCCATGCACTGCCATGCTTTGTGTGCTGTTTGTTCAAATATTTATAAATCCTATGTTTTTTTTCCATTTCCCGGCCCTTTTTTAACACACAAGCAGTAAACCAACAAAAAGCTATCTTTACCATCGTATGGAAGAATAATGGGAAAGGACATAAAAGAAAGAGAAGAAATAAAACACACATACACCAACACACAATCACCGGAACCGGGTTGGAAAAAAGGAACACGCTTCCCTGACGGGAAGTCCAAGAATTAATAGAGTAAAATGCAGTTTTCCGCCCGAATGACGATTATTATATTGACCCGGTGGTGTGTTTGTGGGTGTGTGCGTTTGTTTTGTGGCCAGTTGCATTTTGGAAAATGGACCACAGTAAAAAAAGGGAGGAACGGGGAAATGGAGAGGAGAGGCGCGACGTAGGACGCATTTCCTGTCCATTTGCTGTAGAAAGCTTACACTGAACACAGACACACACACATCCCAAGCTGTGCTGTAGCACGCAAATGGCATTTGCGTTTTCCATGGCTCCGAGCTTTTCGAGAGAGTGGAAAATGAAAAAAAGAAGGATGACCAACTGTATACTGACCCGCTACATACATCCTTTGCTACACACGCCTCGGAACTCGGAAACGGAAAGGCAAAATGTACCTTGCCAGCGTCCCATTTTCCACTGTTTATTATTCATAAGGGTGAGAATGGGTTCGAACGAACGGATTGATCGGAAAATCGGCGAGTGGTGAAAGGGGGCGAGTTGGGGACACAGCTAACGGCGAAAACAATCCACCCTTTGGGCTGGAGTGGAGTTCGGCTACTCGAAACATTACCAACCAAGCTGAGCTTACTTTTCCGGGTGGATTCGGGAGCTTAACATGAGGAAAAGAAGAAGCAAAAAAAAAACCGTAGGCTGCTACAGCCCCAAATGTCCGCAGGGTTAGGATAGGTTCGGTACGGCACACCTGCTGGTCCAGTCGATGTCGAACGCTTTTAATGGTACCAGCAGCTACCGGGCCAACAACACACAAAAAAGAAAGCCAAAAATCATACCCAACAAACTTCCATTGTTCAGTGGTTGCTTTCTGAAAAGCTTTTCCGGGTCAACCGTACTTACTTCTGACCTTTTCTTCTTGTATATGAACATTTTTTGTTTTGTTTTTGGTAAAGCAATAAAGCAAAAGCGATCATTTTTTGAGTTTGGGTTTTGCTTCGAGAATAGCAGGTGTTCCCTTTTAACGGGAACCGCCGTCAATGGTAAACTTTTGTACCGGAGAAGGATATTTGCAGTCAGTTTTCACATTATCCAGAAGCATTATTCGCTCATTGGCTATGCTTTTTGAGGGGATTTTTTGAGTTATTTAACACTTAATTTCTCCCTGATGCTAGAAGATTGGCTTGTGCCAGAAAGGGTTGTTCAATGTTGAGAAAATTGGACGTAGATACTTCTGTATCACAGCTTTCATAGCAGTAGCTTAATCATATTTTCATGAAAGCCTCATAACACAGCATATCCAGTTTTTTTGGAACATAGGCTTATTATTCTGTTACGGACCAGCATCCCTCGCCAGGTGAAGAAAAATGGAGAGTTCTCAGGACTTGCTACGGAAAGGAAGATGTAACCGCTTGTGTTCTGTTCAACCGCGCGCTAGAGAGAACCAGAGAGGCGTTCTATTCAACTCTTTGCTGATTGTGATGTACGATGATGACACATCATTGGTTTTAGACCTATCAAAATCCCGTGTGTAGTAAATAGATAGACAAAACATTAAATCTCAGGATTGCTGGAGTCTGAAGTTAAATTTTTGCTTCAGAACATGCTTTACCATTGAAAATGAGACTTGAAATCCATCCGAAACTGAAGAGATCTTCTTGGGAACGTTTCAGAATAACACATTCGGAAGATTTTTTGTAAAATAAGACAAATGAAACTTACAAGGAGGAAATGCCTTGAGAAATTTGTGCGAATGAACTCAAGAAAAGCTGATAATACGGAAACGAGCCGTAATACTAAACTGAAATTTAAAAACAGTAAAAAGAAACATACCGAATTTTTGTGCTTCTGTGAAGGAGACGCCCAGTACTTTATCCGATGGTCTGCCGACGTTTAGAGCTACAATGATTCTGGCTATTTTATTGTTTTTAAAAATTATAAAAAGGTCAAAAATTATTGTTTAAAAAAAGGTAAGCTAAATTTCTAGCAATATATTTCTAGCAATATATTCTAGCATATCGTTTGCACTTATACTGCAACAAATAGGACAAACATCCAGTCCCTTATGAATCAGATGAACCAATGCAAATAATCTTACCTTCACTGATGCAATTCTCATTACTTTTGCTTCACAATATCCAGTCGCTATTCACATTCTCCTCAAGCGGTATTAGTTTTATTAAATCTTTTCAAAATTCAATACATTTTGCTTCGAACGGCTCTCGTGCCCATTATACCGGAGCACCAACAATTACAACGACGGACGGGGATTACATTTTGATTATATCACTTTCCACTGTTTCACACTGGTCTGCTCCTTCGGTACAGCACGACTGCCCTAGCTCTTTGGTGTGCAGTGCTGCTGCACAAACGCTTCCAGATGGCGTGGTATTAGCTTCCGGTACGGGATTCTGTGCTGAGCGATCGCTCGTGCAGCAAGGCAGCGCAGATTGATGGCACGTGTTTCGTAGCTTTTGATAAACGCTGCTACACAACCTGATGCAATGGAGAAGAAACGAATGAAAATTATCATCCACTAGTACCAGCCCAACACACACGCAGATGGAAGAAGGAGCAGGACACTTACTTTGAACACACACTTGTGAAGCTTTCAACCCGTCTGCGTTTACCGCGTCCAAATGTATGCCAGCTTCGATGAAAATTTCCGTTATTTCTTTTACAACTGATTTAACGTTACTGTCCGCCATCCGTAGCACAGTTGTTTGTAGCTAAACAAAAAGAGGGGCGAAAATGCGTCATTAGTACATAATTTTGACTATATTTATACTACTAAGGATACTCACAGTGGAAGTTAGCGTGTGTAAAGGGGTGTTTCTATCGGCATCGACCACATCAACAGGAGCACCACATTTGAGGAGTAGTTTAACGGTTTCAACACAAGGAAATCTATTGGAAAAACAAGCATTAAATAGAGCATAACATGCATACGGTTCAAATAATGTACTCTTTTTTAATTTACCTGCAAACCTCTTCCGTAACAAATTCATCCACCGGTGTTACACCGTTCACAGCCAGATGTAGCAACGTTTGATCGTCCCGCAATCGTACCATCATCAAGTTAAGCTGATAAATCATCTGATACACCTGCAACAGCTGCTCGTCCGTCCGCTGGAACTGCTCCCGCTGCAGCAGCTTCGTTATAATCGTAATCAAATAAAGCACCGTCACGATATTCATTTCGTAATTATCAGCTACGGAGTCCATATCATCTTTCGCGCTAGGATTTGCCATCTTTTGCTGATTGTAACGCAGCTCGTCAATGCATGCCCCGAGCACGGCGATCACACTGTCGAACCGAACCGTTTCGTTGATTAGAAATTCTTGCGAGAAAAGCTTCATAAACCGTAACAGATCGCGCTGCACTTGAAGCCCATTACGCTGACGGAGCCGTAGTGCGTGCAACCAAAGGCTTTCACAACGATCAAAGCGTCCATTATCGGCACAGATTGCACCACGGTAGATGATAGCATGGGCGACCTCGGGACAATGGTTGCCGAGTATTCGTTCCCGTATGGTAAGCGATTCCATGTGCAGCGAGTTGTGATTGTAGCGGATCGCGAGCAGGTCCTGGAGCGTTTGACACTCGAGCCAATGTTCGTATGCCGGTATCGGTTCAAAGGCTGGCTTTCGAATAATGTTGTCTGGATCTTCGAATCTAGGAGAAAAAAAGAGAAAAGAACCGTTAATCTACGCCACCGTTTTCGCTCGCTGTGGACAAAATAACCAACCTAAGTTCCATTGCCGCAAGCAGATAGTGGAAAGCTTTACTCAAGCTGTAATTATCCTTATCATTCGCATACGACGCTCCCAGCAATTCCATCACCTCGATGCGTTCCTCTTTCGTAAGCAAACCGGGTCGTGCAAGGAACACCTGTACAACGGCCTCACGTGTTCGCTCGGCAGCCGCTAGCGCAGGCGTCAAACCGAACGTATTCTTCATCAACTGTGCACCATAATCGAGCAATATCTCACACACCTCCACATGGCCACATTCAGCTGCATAGTAAAGGGCCGACGCACCACACTGTGCCTGCTCGTTCACCTGTGCGCCCTTCTCGAGCAGATACAGTAACACATCGGTGTAGTTCTTGTAGGCGGCAATCATCACGCACGTATTGTTGTACATATTAACTGTACAAACGTTCGCACTATGCTCAACCAAATACTGCACCACATCTAGCCGGCCCTCGTAGCATGCGGCGCGCAACGGTGTCGAGCCTTTCTTCGTACAGTGATCCACCACAGCACCATGCTGAAGCAGCATCTTGACAATGTTCAGGCGACCTAGGGCAGCCGCCACCCAGAGGGCTGTTGCACCGTCCGTCAGCTCGCCGTGCACCTTCACACAGCCCTCCTTTACCATATCCGGTGCAGCCAGCTCCAGCAGAATGTGTACCACTTCCAGGTGACCGTTCAGCGTCGCCACGATCAAGGGTGTAAAGATTTGGTGCTCATCTTCGAAAAACTCCTAAAAAAGAACGAAAAAACATACAAAAGAAAGTAGCGAATCAGTATTGGGGAAGAGGAAAAAAAAAATTTGTAGATTACATTACGAAGCAACAAAACACCGACACGATCGTACACCTGAATCACGATAGCATCATGTCATCATGTCTATAAAAAGCGATGAACAGAACGACCGTTTTAGTGAGTCTATGCGATGAAGATGGAAAGTTGTTTTTTAAAGTACAAGAAATGCTTTTGATGCGTAGGAGAACCGATTTCGTTTCAAGTGGATTTCAGTGGATGAATCAGCTTAAGAAAGGATGATCATTTACGCAGCAATTAAAATATTTCCACAGCATTGCCGGTGTGTCAGCGCCGATGAGACTTTGCAACATCCGTTCAATACGCTTTAGTTTCTGCGAAAGAAATGCGATGATTCATTGGACACTTTCAAAGGCAATTTGCAACTGTGGAAATTGCAGAAACGTGGCAGGAAAACTGTTTTGACATTTTATTTCTCTTTTCTCTTTGTTTTTGTGTTCTCAATAAGTTTTAAAGAAGAACTTAAAACATTTCAAAGGAAAATTATAGTGTCAGTCAAGCAATAAAGCGTGATGCCATCCATATATAATCATGCTTAACAAGAACGTTTGGGATCAACAAAAATTATCTTCCGTATGATTTTTTCGCTGTGTGTTTGTTTCGCCTGTGAAGGTTGTCTTACTCTGTGTACGTATTTGTGAAACAACCATGCAATTAAATTAAAACCAACGCCATTTTCTGTGTTGTGGCTCTTCATAGTCTCTTCAAACGAATCATTATGCTCGTTAATGATCAACGCAAACGCTTCTTTCTTTCCTTTCCTGTCTTGTCTGCTAATTCAAAATCCCGGTGCGTGTACGGTTTCGCCATGGTAATGACATCCAATTTCTAACAAATTCCTACACGTCATTGACCTGAGCAGTCGTTTACGAGTTTATAGTGGATGGAAGGACGATTTCACGCCAGTCACGTCTCGCGTTCTGGCTTGTAATTCCGCACACTCTCTAGTCCGTTTTTGTTTGATGCCCCATGTCAAACACTAGATACGAATTTACACACGATCGTGTGTGTGTGTGGCTGGCTATTTATAGAATACGATCCGGAAAAATAAAGCCATCGGAATAGAGAGGAATGGTGAAGGTACACCGTTCGACACGTTCATGCATGGAGGAAGAATCCCGCAAGAAATATAACCCATTTCATACTGTCACGTTAAAAATTATTTAATTCCGAAAAATGGGTTCTTTATGGTGAAAAGTAGTACAATTTATTGTTATTCTTTTGTGTGTTTGTGTTCCATTTTCAAACATAGAGCGTAAATATGCACGCTGCATGACGGTACAATAAACCAGGCGTCTCCATCAATGGTTTTGCGTTGTCGTCGGTGCAAGCAGCTGTTTTACATTTTAATTTAATTCTACGCGAATTAGTTGAACTGGGAAAAATGGATTTCCAGCCGTATTAAACCGTAAAAGATCGTTAAACCCGGGACACACTTCGGAAACGCTTTGTTCTGGTATGGTGAAAGATTTTACTTTCTTTTCCTACTTTTCTTTCCTTCTGTCCCTCTCGCACTCGATCACTGAAGAAGCGGTTGAAAATAGCACACATTTTTACGAGTCTTTTCTGTATACGGAAGTCCAACGGTAGCGTGTGTGGCGTCGTCATGTCAGCAAGTAGGAAAGCAAACATTTTCCGATGTGATGTGCCGATTACTTGGTGTGTTTTGTTTTTACTCGCTTCTACGCTGCCTTACTGCAAAACTATGATGCAAAAATTCAAACAACACGCATTGAAATTTAATTCCAACAGCGCAATTTGTGTCTTTGTGTTGCTTGTTCGCGCTGCCATTCGCTTTGTGCTCTGTATATATACATTGGGAAATGATTTTAACAACGCATTTCTCCTGCTCGTGTCTTGAAATTAATAATTCGACAGTGAACATCGAATGATGCGTGTTCATACGCATTGAAATTTAGACACAGCCAGGTGACAATTGATATTATATCCACCATTGTTAAGGAGCATTGTGGATCGTAACCTATCCTTGACCGTGAAATAGAGTTTGCTGTAAAGAAACCAAACGCAACGAATCTCGTGTAAGAGATCAGTCGGAGATTTGTTTGGTATCATGGTTTGTGGCCTTTTTCGCTCGCCACTACCACCATATCATATGATGCTGATGCGAATTTGGGTTTTCCGATGCGTAGCTTTTCGTTTCGCTCGAAGCCACAGGAAAAAGGACGATAAGAGGGACGGAGTGGGACTGGACGAAGTTTGACGCACCTCGTGTTAGCGCGTGGTTTTCTGCGGCTGTCTGTGTGTTTTTCGGTTGTTTTTTTGCAAGTGACGAAATTAGAAACAGAAATTACGAGATGCTAGCGCATTGCAAAACCCCTCCATCGGAAGAGACACAACGCCATCTCGAAGCACACCCGACGAACGCGATGTGTGCGCAAGTGTGTGTTGGGGAAAAATTTTATAGTTCATTAACGGTACGCGATCACCACGCCGTTGAGTTTGGGGGTTGCGTTGCATGCACACGGGGCCAAAGGGAACACGGGGTTTACTCGTATGGTTGTTTGCCAAAATGTGGGAACGTAAAGTTTTTCCTAAAGTGGTGCTGTAGTCGCTTGTATGCTGCACTGGGTCAGAAGGATGACGGCTGTTTTCTTGCTTCGAATGTGGAAAACGCATCCTTTACGTAGTAAATTAGATTGAATGATCGTGCAAATCTTACCTGATTTACAACAGCTTGCCGTTCTTCATCATCCTTTATCTCGCTCAGCAATGCCAACAGTTGCGTGCAGAAACCCTCCTTCGCGGCATAGTAAACCCGGTGCATGGTGCGCTCGCGAAGGGTTTCCTTTTCCCGCTCTAAATCCTCCGATTCCTTGGTCATCTTGACCGTACCTTCCCGGTTTATGGAGCGCGTACGCCGCTTACGGCACGCGACACCTGCACCGCCTTGAGCCGACACTTTCGAAACTTTTATTCACCCGAAAGGAACGAATTATATTTCTTCTCCAATTTGCGGTCTAAAACTGAAAGCTATTGAACGATTTTGGAGTCACACTTCGCACCGAAAAATTCACTTTAACACAACACACTTCGGAAAGATCAATTTTCCACTGCGACTGGGAAAAGCACCCAAGCGTTCCGGTTGTTTTGCACCTGCGACACACGCAACGCGAACGGTTAGCGAAGAATGTTTGCCGTACGAGCAGTTCTGTTCCTGCTCGAACTTGGTCGGAAATAAGACTGTCATTTTTCTGCTCCCATTCTTGCGATCGAGTTTTTCCCCCACGTTTGGGTGGTGTGATTATTTATAAACTTTTGTTATTATTTTCCTTTCGGTGATCAGCTGTCACGGTACATCTGATGTCAAGATGTATAGAGTAGACTGTGGGATTGCGAATGAATTTTTCGGTCAAAAAAGGGTGATTATTATGACATTTGTCAAATGTTTGTGGGATCTTGCAAAAACGGAAAAAAGATAAAAAATCTTTTCCTTCCATTTAGATTGGCTTTCGTGTCGTCGGCTTTTAGCAGTGTATAATTGGAGAAATCGAAGCATAATTTGTACCGTTCGGCACATTGATAATGGGACTATCGCACAGTGTTGCTGTACCCGGGGGTGGGACCGAGGGATACCATGTTTTACGGGTGAGTTTTGGCGTGATGGTGATCCCCGCACGGCTAATAACAAGCCGATAGATGACGTGTTCACTTTCGATCCAGCTTTATTCACACCATGGGAAGAGACATTGAATTGTATATTAACTATTTGCACAGGTGCAAGACAACTCGCCAGGCAAGACGGCTGGACTGGAGGCATTTTTTGACTTTATTCTTGCCATCGGCAACACACGCCTGGACCAAGATAACGATACGCTGAAGGAGCTGCTGAAGGGAAACATCGACAAAGAGATCCAGATGACGGTGTACAGCAGTAAAACGCAAAACATTCGGCTGGTGGACATTACGCCGAGCAGTACCTGGGGTGGTCAGGGATTGCTTGGGGTGAGCATACGCTTTTGTTCGTTCGAGGGTGCCAATGAGAATGTATGGCACATTCTGGAGGTGCATCCATCGTCTCCGGCGGAAGAAGCTGGATTGATACCGTTTACGGATTACATTATCGGTGCCGATTCGATATTGCACGAAAGTGAAGATCTGTTCACGCTTATCGAATCGCACGAGGGCAGACCGCTGAAAATGTACGTGTACAATACGGATCTCGATCGGTGCCGGGAGGTAACGATAACACCCAACTCGAAATGGGGCGGTGAGGGAAGTCTAGGTTGTGGTATTGGGTACGGTTATCTGCACCGGATACCGATCCGGATGATGCCAAGCGATGGAAAGGTTCCACTCAATGGTGGAGCACAATCCGTTCCGGTTGTTCCGGTTGGCAGTGCGGCCATGTTCCCGACAGCAGCCTCGACGGCAAGTGCAATGACAGGATCGACGGTGGTAGACACGACGAATGCGAACCGCTCCGTGCCATTCATCCCGATGGTGCCTCCGTTGGCGAATACTTTCGCTCCGCAGGCTAATAATGCTGTCCACGATCTGCTTACCGTATCGCAGCCAATTAACACGATGACAGCGACTGCAACGACTACGCCGGCGATGGGAGACTTAACCAATCAGTTTGCTACTCTTTCTACGGCGACCGGTCCAACGGATCAGGTTAACAATAATGTGGAAACACAGACGACACCAACACAAGCGACGTATAATAATAATGTTGGCCAACTGGGAGAGGTAGCATCGCCACCGATTCACGTTGGTCCGGCCATTTATACACCACCAGCCGGATTAGTTGAACAAGGTATTGATTGACTGGAGTACATTTATAATGTCAAAAATATTCAACTCCTTTTTCCGTTTTAGCTCCAATTCCTTCAACGAATACCGCAAGCGATGCTGTGGCCGCTCAGTATAAGCCACCGCCATTGGCAAATCTTTCCTATCCGTCTTCTTCCGTTCCCACGTTACCGATGGGTGCCAACCCTTACTCGAAGGCTAGCAGCACTGTACCACCACCATCGACATTAGCCAGCGATTTCTATCAAGTGTACGGATCGTCCGCTGTACCGGTCAGCAACGTCAACAGCTATACCATGTCCACCACGGTTGACTTTCTGCAGAGTCAGCAGCAACCGATGCAACAGCAACCCTGGGGCTCCCAACCCCCCATCCAGATGTACTCCACGTACCCTCAGGTGCAGCCGATTTCGGAACCATCGCCCGCCCACCAACCGTCGGCTGCAGGTGGTGCGGTTCCGGCCGCATCTGCACTATTCCAAAGCAACGCCGTTACGACACCCATCTCCCTGCCCGGCATGCCGCCGATAACAGTGAGCGCAACGATTCAGCCGGAAGCGCTACGAAGCCTACAGTTTACCAATGCACCCATCGCGCCAACGGGCCAGCAACAACAACAGTCTCCCCTAATGACCATGCCGCCGGCGTTGCAATAAGCTCCGATAGTACTCGAGGGAGAGGAAAGGAGAGAACGATCGTTGAATGTGCGATTCGGTGGAGATTTGTATATAGGAGCAAATCCATTGTTTTGGACCCATGTTTCGTACCTTGTTAGAAGAAAAAGTTCGATCTAAGCAAGCCCGGCAAGGAACGGAATAGATGATTTGGTGCATTTGGTTGCCCTGGGTGACACGCAAGGTATAACGATGAGTATAATTTTTATCTTGTGCTTTACGTTACTATACTTAAGTTTAGTCAATCTATGAAAAAGGATAAAGTATCGTTATCAATATTAAACAAAAAACATTTTACATGTCTCTATGCAATTGTGTGCTGCGGGAGTTGCAAGGTGGAAATGTGTGGATTACATTGTAACCTACCAAGGTGTATCGAATGTTTTCTTTACGTGAAAAAATAAATTATCAACTATATTCTCCCACTTGTATATTAAGGGTTTTCGCTAACCGGCTCTATTTAGATCACATTCAGCCGACCCGTCAAAAGGAAACATAGGGGAAAAAAAACAAACGAAATCGTTCACTTCACAAGTTGTTTTTATTCGTTCGTGGAAGTTACGATCCGAACTTCCGGCCACAGTAAAATGTCCAGCCTAGTGCGAATGAGCAATGCACCGTTGGTGCGCAATCTAGTGAACCACTCGCTTCGCAGTGTGCGACTGATTTCTTCGTCGCAGAAAAACCGCGATGCTGCCACACTCGACATCTCGAAGAAGGCGGCAGCTCCAAGCAGCAGTGCGACCGCATCCTCCTCGGTCGGCGCCAGCCGCAACTGGGTGAGCTATGGGTTTGATCGGCATGATGAGGCGCACGACCGCAGCGTCACGAATGCATCGTTCTTCTTCACCGTCACACTGTGCCTTGTGCTTGGCACAGCCTACTGGGCGTACATACCGGATCCACAGCTGCAGGATTGGGCTCAACGTGAAGCGTACCTGGAGCTGCGTCGCCGGGAAGCTGCCGGTTTGGAACCGATCAGCAAGGACTTTATCGACCCTGCTCAAATTGTGCTCCCATCGGACGAGGAGCTGGGCAACACCGAAATCGTCATCTAAGGGAAATAGCATGTAACACCGTGGTACCGTGGTCGGAGATGAAACGCTGGATTATGTAATGGTTCGTCCGACCATAGTGGGAGCCGTAAATTCGATGAGGTTCTTGTCTCGTTTGTACATAACAGCGAAGAAAACGAGAGGTGGAAAGATTGTAGCAGTGTTTGGTGAAGATTGCGATGTAACAAAATAACAAATAAATAGGGAAAATCGTATAAAATGTGTGAGTGTCGTAAGGTTTCATTTGTTTTCATTTGAATTGAGCTGTCATGTGGCGAAAACGATCTAAAACAATCGATAGGAGTTTTGCCTATTTCTTCAGATCTAGAATCCAGCAGATCAGACAAATTAGTCATAAAATAATTAAAACAGACAAAAATTAGCAATAAATTCTTAATAAATATTCCTAACAATTAAAATATCAAATAAAATGGATCGCTAAGCGATTTTCCCGGGCCTATTACTTCAATACACGTCGTGCATCTAATGTCACCGTTTAAACTGTCAAACCATCGCAGAATGAATCAACCGTGCACGCACGCTCAACAGAAGTGCTTATTTTGCAGTAGAAAATGCGCGTAAATAATAAATCTCGCTCTATTTGTGCAATTATCCACGCAATCTAGCCACGCGAAAAGGTGAAATCGTTCGGCAATGTGCTTTTAGCAAACGCAAAACATTCGGGCGAGCAACAAAAGTTTACGAGGAAATGCTAAGAAAATGGTACCGCAGCACCATCGGTCGTGGTCGTCGCCCGTAAAGAATTTGTTATTGTGCACCTCACAACCAAACTCCCTCCACTGAGGAGAGATAGTGCGTCGTCGACGTTGGGGTCGTTTCGTAAATAAGTTGGAATTTCCAGGCCCCGCTACCGAAGGAAACGTGTAGGAAAAGGAAGAAATTGAAGCAATAAAACACGGGCTAATATTACAAATCTCGTGGAAGTGTTAAAAAAAGTCATTGTGGGTAGATTGTCGTCGTCGTCGTCGTAGTCGTAGTCGTCACCGTGGTTGCAGCAGCAAGTGCACGCGTAGTGTGTGTGGTGTGTGGTGGATGATTGTTTTTAATTTAGCAACCACGACACAACAACTCCTCGCAGCCGGGGCAACCAGCGCCAGCAGCAGCAGCAGCAACCAACATCGCCATCATCATCATCATCGTCAGTCATGGCTGACCAAAACGAGAAAATTCTTCAACGGCTGCTGCAACAGGACGGAAACAGCATTTGTGCAGATTGTGATTCGAAAAGTATGTAGTGGGCCGCTGATTTCCTGTAATCTGTGGGTGTATTGCCATCCTTTCATCACCCTGAGAACAGCGCAGCTCTTTATAATAGCAGGAAGTGTTCAGGGCGGGAATAGGCTAATAGGTTGTGTGGTTTAGCACGTTGCATAGTTTTCTCCTTTAGACCAAGGGGCGTGTGTGTATGCGCGCGGTGTTGGCAGTCGGTGTAGAAACGCAAATAGCAAAATAATGACTCATCCAATAATACATTCGTTTTTTTTTCATTCTCTTTCCCTGTCTGTTTTTCTTTCCTTCGTTACTGCTGCTCGCATCAAAGCACACCAATAGAAACGTCATAAACAACACAACCTCATCATCAATCTAGGCAGAGGCCGTGTTTTAAGATGCTTTTGCTCTCCCAGCGCGCCCTATGTTTTGCCAGGGCAACACGCGCTTGTGTGTGTCTGTCTGGCTCCCACCTTCCATCAGCCCCTTTGCCTAATCGCGGTCACCCCCAAAAGTGCATAGTAAAAGAGAACAGCGCTACATTGCGTATCACGATCACGGGTTTAGTTGTATCCCTCTCTGATTAGAGTGGCCAGAGCACAAGCAGTAGGTTTGTTTTGCTATCGCGTCGTCTGTCCCAGCAAGTACCTTTGATTCGTATCAACCCCTTCTCATTCATTCACCACCGTCAGCAGCGTAATCATCCTGTTTTGATGATGGCGCTTGCTCCCTCACGTTCTCTGCACGTGCACTTTGTGATAACTACGGTGCAATATTAATGCGTAGAATGCGATTAGAAGTGAAAGGAAGTGAGAAAACGCGCTTGTCGTTGAGATCAGAAGGTGAAGCGCACCTTCCTTCCCCCTGGTGGGCGTTATAAAATGTAGAATCATAGTAGCACATGAGAGGGGAAGAGGAAAAGGAGAAGAGGTGGGGGACTGGGAGATGGGGAGGGATAAAAAGTGCTCGTTATAGAAAAGGGCAATAAAAATCCCTCAATAATAAACGTCCATGTGGCTGGAAGTGGGAGACCCAGCGTAAACAATTCTCAGCACACTCTTGCTCACACATACAGACAAGTAGACGCACGCACTGCGGCTCTGTGTGTGGTATTTTTGTATTTTGTTAAGTAGACGACGAAGGAAGAAAACGGTATAGGAATGGTACAAGGTTAATGCACTCCAGGGGGAGAAAAACACACACATCGTAGAAGGCCGGGTGGGCTGTGCCCTGGGGTTGTTATTATTGTTACCCCGTGCGTTCTTTTATTAGCGCCCTGTATTTTTGAGGTTTTTGGTGGGCCCTTTTTGGTACGTTCTTTCGTTTATCTCTCTCTCCCTATCCACTCTCATTCAAATGCTCTCCTTTGGTAGATGCAGGGCTCTAAGGTTGTATGATTTGATCCCACGATTAAATAGTGGGAAAACAAGCGTGATCAAGTCCATAAAATTGACGCTTATGTTATGTTGTCTCGTAACAAGATTAAAAATACAACACCAAGTACGTTTAAACCCTTTAAATGAAATATACTCGACGAACCCTGCTTTCTCAACCAGGACAATATTGTACACAAGCTCGAAAGAGACAGACCGAGAGGGTGGACGAAAAGGGCTGTGCTGCACAGAAAGGGAGAATGAAATCGAAAACTGGATCTGGAAGGAGACGTAGAAGCAAGTGAAGCGGCAAAGGGCAGAGGGCACAGGTGTCGTCGTGTTGCGTCATGACGGGTTTGTTTTGATTTTTACCGATCGAGGCTTCTACCAATCTTTCTCCACCTCTTTTGGCCCAACCCCACCGAAAGGGGTTGAAGAAATAAATAGAAATAACCTTTTTCCACTGCCAACTATGATGCGTTCGCGATTGGTGAGTTGCGCAGTGGGTGTAGTCGTAGGGAGGAATATTTTTCGATAAACTAACATTACCGGGTCAGGACTGGTGGACCCATTAGCGACTAGATTATTGATGTACGTTAATTGTTGTAGTTAATCTATAATTCTGGACACGACTTTTCAGATCTCGAATGGGCTTCGTACAATATCGGAATCTTCCTGTGCACACGCTGCTGTGCAGTACACCGCAGCATGGGCGCACACATATCGAAAGTGAAGCATCTCAAGCTGGACAAGTGGGAGGACAGCCAGATTCAGCGCATGATTGAGGTCGGCAATAAGGCGGCCCGATTAAAGTACGAGAACCGTGTACCGGCATGCTACCGAAGACCAAAAGAAAACGATCCACAGTAAGTAGCGGTGGAACCTTAGGGGGGAGGGAGAGGCCCATTAATGCAGATGTTTGCTGAATGATTTGCTTTCCCCTTTTCCAGAGTGTTGATCGAGCAATGGATAAGGGCGAAGTATGAACGGTTGGAATTTTGTATGATTGAACGCCCCAGCTACACATCCGGCCGGATGGAAGGCTTCCTAATGAAGCGCGGCAAAGAGGACAGCCGGTACCAGCCGCGCAAATTCATCCTGTCCGGTCTGCACGACTCGTTACGCTACTTTGTAAAGGAAAAGCGTGAACCAAAGGCGAATCTGCGAATATCGGAGTTGAACGTTGTGTACGCACCGTCGAAAATTGGCAATCCAAACTCGCTCCAGCTAACGTTCATGAAGGACGGCACCACGCGCCACATTTACGTGTACCACGACGATCCAGAAGTCATCAACAATTGGTACATGGCGATACGCTGCGCCAAGCTGCACCGTCTCCAGATCGCATATCCGAGCGCATCCGAGAGCGATCTGGTCGACCTCCTAACGCACGATTTCACCCGGGAAGGATGGTTGCTAAAGACGGGCCCACGGGCAACGGACAGCTACAAACGGCGCTGGTTTACACTGGACGACCGTAAACTAATGTACCACGACGATCCGCTTGATGCGCACCCGAAGGGGGAAATCTTTCTCGGCAATCAGCTGAACGGTTACAGCGTCCGGATAGGGGCGCCACCCGGTGCCAAAGATCAAGGTTTCAGCTTTACGCTGTTTACACCGGAACGTGTGTATAACATGTCGTCACACAGTGAGCAAGACCGGGACGAGTGGATTGCCGCAATACAGACCGTACTGGAACGGCCACTCAGTCCGCAGGATAATTCGGGTAGGTAGTGGACAGAGAAATGGGTTAAAGCAAAGCAGCCGTATGATTGGATTTATTTTCCCCCGTTTTTAGTATGTGCTCGATTAATCCGGAAGCGTGGCGGAACCAACCCAAAGAGTATCTTTACGGGTAGGTAATATAGCGTACAAAACTCTTCACCCAATTTGACGCTATTATGAGAAGATGATGAGTGCTCGTGCTCTTGGGGATATCTGCGCTACCAGCATTATTTGGTACGGGAACATTATAACTCAACCTTAGTTGCAAGGCAAAACAGAAAAACCTTTTTCATACTGCTGTTTTAAGACACGTTTAGGAAATTAGGGGACACCTCACTCTACCACATATGCATAGATTATTGGAACACATCTTAGCAGTTGGAAAGGAATTTAGTATAATACGACGAGAAACAAGAAGCACCAATTCGGTTTTTGATCCGTTTTTAAGCACAATCCAATAATTTACTTCGCACCGCAGCCGCTACATACACTTCTGTCTGTCCAGAAAGCGGGGCATGCCGGTATTTATTTTTATAATGTTTATTTGCCTTACGTTTATGAAAGTTGGGTAGCTACTACGTATTGGATAGTGTAAGACATTTTATTAACAGAAAAAACTAACCCCCAAACAGCCCAACACAACACAAAAAATCAGTTAAGTGTACTTGGTTGGATGCGCCAAAAACCGATCTATTTATTCACCACAGACACACACACACACACACACACACAGACAGCGAGCAGGGGTGACTACCCCAAAGGGAATTTAAACATTTCGGAAAGCCTTGGGCAACATCCGCATTTTATGTTCGAGTCACTTAAGAAGTCCTTTTACACACACATCCTGATATTTATATCTCTCCTTCTGCTTCAAAGCGCACAGTTGCACAAACAAAAACGAGGGACATACATATATTAATTGAAAATACACACGTGCACGCATTTTATGCAAACAATTTATAATAGAGCAAGAACAAATAATATGGAAACGGTCAAGATAGAGCGTATGTTGTTGATAGCACAAGTCACAGGCACGCGATTCTGTTTCTGATTTGTAGAGTACGAAGAACAGATGAGAAAAATAACTATCCGATAAACTTAAAAAGATAATTTCTTCGTTCGTTTACCAAAATGGGTGAAGCGAAATAGTAAAAACAAATCAAATTCAGAAGTACGTTCTACTTACTCTGGCATTCGTAAGCGCATATTAGATAGGAATCTTTAAAATTTGAAGAGTTGAGAGTGGACACATAGCGCAAGATAACGTCAGCATACCCCACGAAACAATTAGCGTGTGCGTAGTTTTGTATTACGCAGGCTGCTGGCATGACAGTGGTTGTTCCTAGACCCAGATGTCAAGCGATAGCTCTCAGAAAAAGGGCCGGTTTTAATTCTGTGTGTGTGTATATTGTCTTTAAAATGCGATTTCTTATCACGCACACATACAGTGTCACAGACAAAAAACTACATAAAACAAAACTCTGCTCAAACTCGTTGTTTTTTTGACGAAGACGTGTAAAACCAAACTATAGTAAAACGGTGTATGTGTGTAGTGAAAAATTATGACACCGAAAATGAATCGAAATGCAACAATGAAATCAATACTGCCCCCCGGCTTTGTGACTGCAAAAAGTCACGAACCGAGAGCGAAGAACACGCCACTAAGTTATCGTACCGTCGGTTTGTTACGGGCTGCTAATTTGTACAATTTTACTGTGAAAAATTATTTAAAATGGTAGCCTAACTTAGTGGTCGCGCCTAACACATTGTGTTCGTGGCGTGTGGAACTAAAACATCGTAATAATATTAATCTACATAGATAAGCATGTAAGAAGAGATAGGCAAAACAAAGGTCACTCTCTCCGACAAGAATAAACCGCGAACTACAATAATCTGCCAAAAATAGCTAAATATTAGGAAAAGTCGTACACAGCAGGGGTCACGAACGCGAACCACGGATAGGTAGAGGACGATCAGGATTGGCTTTAGATGACCGGGACAGTACAGACAGAGTAAGGAAGGGAGTAATAAAATCATGCTTCTCTACCTTGAAGTAAAACATTCGACTGATTCGGATAGGGCTCGATCCTGTACGATCCTACCTCCTGCTTTAGCCACGCAATCCAATCTTCTTCCACAGGCCGACCGAAGCTAACCTCCTGGAAGATGGGCGTACGTTTTGTTTCCCGAAATTTCATCCTTTCGAACATTCTAATCGCACGCTCGTTTGTGTCCTTCGTGATGGCGATGTACTGGCGAAGGTGCAAACGTTCCACACCGAACACAAGCATCAACAGTGTCGCTTCCCAGCCGTAACGTTTCCCCCGGGCTGATGGTTCTGCGATCATTATTTCTATTTCTCCCAGTAATCGACGATCCGTGGGATCGGTATCTTCTGCTTCTGTGTTTGATTGGAGGAAAATGTTCGTATCACCGACGAGTGCTTCAATTTCGTCCTTTGTTTGCTCGAAACGTTCACGATCGAGGATGAGAAAGGTACATTCTGCAAAATTGAAAGCAAAGAAAGAATTTATCGAAGGTAAGTTCTCCTAAGCGAATCACTCACTGTCTTCATCGTTACGCCAGCTTTGTTGCATTTGATATTCCTCTTCGAGGGTTAGTGGTTCCGAAGCGGTTAGTGTTTGTAATTCCTCGCTTTTCATCCATTGGTGATATCTGTTGAAATAACTATCAGGTTAGCCACGCCGACCGTAGGAAACGTCGATTCGATCGTAGGAAACGTCTGAATTTGCGCACTTACTTCTCAACATGTTTGCTTTCGTATGGGACTAAAATAACATTCTTGCCAACGATCTGCAGGTGTTCGTTAAGTTTCATGACGATGTGGAAGATGGCCTGATAAAGAGGATGATAAGATGATCTTTAATTAGTAAGCGAGTAACGATTCGACATCTACAGACATCTATCTTGGTGATGATGATCTTTAATTAGTAAGCGAGTAACGATTCGACATCTACAGACATCTATCTTGGTCTACTATCGTATTTTAGTGATTACTCTCCATCGTGTAATTTATGCAAAAATGTTGCTTTTATTATAGTTCTGCATACTTGCTATGCATTACAGAGGACAATTTTTTTTATGTTCTAAAATCGTCACTTAATCCTAAATATTCTTCTTCAGCTGAGCTAGCTTCGTCAAACAGGCATCACGCCATGCACGCCGCTCCGGCAGCTTATCGATCGGTACCATCTCCTCCAGCTCTTTGGCCACCTGCTCCGCTACCTTGCCTTCCATCCGAGGTGTCGGACCCATCGTTTGGCTGACGGCATAAATCGTGTTGGAATACCTCTCACAGTAGTTAAGCATCCCTTCCGCATTCAGATGTGCCGTTTCCAGTGGGCCAAGGAATGCATACCGCATGCCCAAACCTTCCGACATTACCACGTCAATGTCCTTCACGCTAAGGATGCCGTCCGCCACCAGACGCCAGGTTTCGTTGAGGATTGCATACTGGATGCGGTTCAGTGCAAAGCCTTCGATCTGTCGTGAAAGTGTGACGGGCTTTTGACCAATTTCCGTCATCAGTTCCCGTGCCTTGGTAGTGTACTCGGGCTTGGTCCACGGTGCTGGAACGATCTCTACCAGTGGTACATAGTACGGTGGGTTCACCGGATGAGCTACAAGAACCTAAAGCAAGCCCAAGGCAACGATTAATACTTGAGCTCTAACCTGGCTCGAGGCAATATTTCCCCAACCTGAGCACGATGTTTCATATCTTCGCTGAACAGCGAAGGCATAAAGGTACTGGTCGAGCTGGCCAGGATCGTGTTCGGTCCCACCAGTCCATCCACTTCCGTGTACAGCTTCTTCTTGATGTCCAACCGCTCCGGGACACACTCCTGCACGTAGATCGCCCCGGTGATGGCATCCTTCAGATTGTCCGTACCGCTTATACAAGCGAATTGCTCCGCCGCGGATAGATTACCTCGCAACAGACCCTGCTTCTCGATACTGTCCAGCTCCAGCTTGGTTTCTTTCAGTGCTTTCTCTACGATATCGGGTATGATATCGTAGATGGTCACCTGATAGCCAACGCCGGCAAACAGCATTGCCCAGGAACGTCCGATGAGACCGCTGATCGAGATTGGATGGATGGATGGGTGGGTGGGTATAACCGAGAAGGAAGTAAAAACGGTCGCTCAATGTCAGTACTAGGTCAGCGTTCAGTCGGGTGTGTTTGTGTTTGCTGTTTGCGGTGACTTTGCGCTATCTCTGCTACGCTGTCCAATGCAGTCGGGAATGCACCCGTTTGAATGAGTTTAATTGTGTTTCTATAATCACAGCCCATTTGTAAGAGCGGTAAGAGGGTCTAGAACATATGTGCCCTTCATTTGATTATGTGTGCTAGAAAAAGGAATTCTTCACTAACACGTAATCTGAGACGAATCGATCGGTTTTAACTTTGAGAGCAGTTGAAGCGCGTTTTCGGTGCACGCTGAGGGCACTCTTAAGTGTTGTGTTAATATTGAGAGTAAGATAATATTGAAGCATAAATATAAAACAAGTGAAAGATAAGTCCTTTTATCGGTTTATTGTGAGGAGGCATTCTGTAGGTCTTATTACTCTAATTCTTGATATAGAATACTATGCAAGAGTCCTTCATGTTAAACAAATTTTGTAACTATTTTAATGGTGATTTTTGATTTTAACTTCTAGACTGACAAGTTGTGCTATTTTCCAAATTTATATACCTTTAATAATCCTTAACGTACTCTTTACTTACCTTCCGATGATGGCAACTTTCTCTTTCTTCATTTTGCTTGCCATGCTTGCCAATCTGCAACGATCTATTCGTGTTCAAAACGTGTAGCGTGGAACAGTAGGGGATAAAAAATAGACCGTAGTATATATATTAATATGATACAAAGTGACCGTAACACTTTGATTGATTCAATCACACTCACCACTTGAATAGAACTCAAACCCAAAAATGTAGGATATCAAACCACATTCACACAATAGCTACGAGGAAAGGAAATACTTTCACTATTTTGTCCAAGGGATGTAGAAAAAAAGCTCCACAACCGGAATGCTGTGTCACGGCTTCTCTATTGCTATTCGAATGGCTCGGATCGACAGCAAGCAATCAATGAAATTACGAAGCGAAAGGGTCCGTCCTGTCGAGCAGAGGGTATGGTAACGACTGATCGATCTTGGGGCAGTTTCACGCTGCACGTAGATAACACGAGGAACCGGCACCAGCAGAGGCAGTGTGACCCGTCGCAAGGGAGAAACGAGTCGCGTGTGTTTGGTCCGCAGTCAACAGTACGGTCAGATACGCGTATGTTTGTTTTTTAAAGTGAAGTACGATGCTTAACCCCACCTCCCGGTATGTGTGGCCTTTTGGTGCTTGTTTGAATCGCGCTAGGATGGCGGTTATACCGCGATACCGCGCATCAATTGGCACAAGGAAAGGTGGTTTTCATGGGTTTTCTCGGTTGTTATAAAAAGGCTGGAAATATTTAAAAATTCTTTCTTTGGTTGCATTAAAATAACCACTCCCTCACTGGTGTGGATTCTCAGTTTGATCAAGGATAAGCCAGCTACGAAACAAAACGGGCAAGGCGCCTGTTCAAGATAAGAACTGATAAATATATGAGCACTGATAGCTGCTGGTTTTAAAACCTCGTACCAAGTGCTTGTATTGTGTTGTTGAAGAACAACAATACAAATAACGCATCCCGTTTCGGTGGATATACAGACATAAGCGGCTTCATCCATCCATCTATTCCATTTTTATGTCAACCATTGGGCCTGATTATGAGAGACCTCCCTTGGAAGATTACAAATGCGTACTAGTGCCTAGACTTAACAAACCACCAATTATTTGGGTTATCATCGTTCTTATGCTGTATGGATTTCACTCAAGCGAACCAATTAACCCTTTCTAATTGGAGGCTATCGACGAGCATAATTTACCGCATCATTGCTTCACCCGGAAGGAGCCAGTGTACTATGAGGCTGGACCTCTCCTTGTCTCTTCTAATTGAATTATGCTGACACCTCACGTCCAACAACATAATCATCCATCCGTCTAGTTTGAATCGGATTGCATGATGTGATGGACACATTTTGTTCGGTAGAGACAGTGACGGGGTCAACTGATACGGTTTAGTGGCAACTGATAAAGCAAAACAAGAAGTTTTTAAGTGCATTTTCTAACTACAGAAAATAAAGAAGAACATTACAGGACAGCTGAAAGTGATATGGAGGTAATAAAATGCTTATTTTATGAGTGAAGTAATGATAAAATTGATAGGGAATTTATGCAGGTTCAAAACATGCTTTGAAATGATAACATGATGAAATGAAATGAGAACTGTTCCATTAGCTGCAAACAAAGTAGAGTAGAGTAGAGTGGAATACAAAAAAATGCTTTTTTACTCACTGTGAATAGTAAAATTGATCGTGTAATATTGAAATTATTGCTTTTTGGTGGAAAATATTCGAACAGATGGGCAGTGTTTATGTTTTGCTCACGAAAAAACAAACAATCCCCGGCACTTCATGTCATCCTTGGAACCCTACAAATGTTACCCATTCCGGGGAGCACAGCAACAGCTCACCGTTCGTCATCCATTGCACAAATGTCAAACGAATGTCAAATGGGGTTAAAATAAAAATAAAAAATCCGTCCCCCACGAAAGACGACATAGAAAGGAAAAACAGTGAAATTAAAAGTCCGGAAAGTGGTTGCGAAAAGTTTTCCGCGAGCAACTCTCGGTCGCGTCCGGTTTCGGTAAATTTCTAGCGTGTGCAAGCAAGTGTAGGCCGACATGATGAGTTTTGCACTCAGCAGCCAGTTCTATATCGATGCACTAGAACGTGCGATACACGAGCAAGTGCCGCAGCACTTTCAAACGCTGGCGGAAGAAAATCAGCTCAATCCGTTCGATCTCGTACCGCTGGACATGATGACGACGATGGTGGAACCGTCAGCGGACGGGATCGGATCAGTGGGCGGTGAGGAGCGTGATGCAAAGTTTCAGCAGTCGACAGAAAACCAGCTACAGCAGCAGCATCAGTTGCTGCTACACCAGCAGCAATCGGACGAGCAGCACAGTAGTAGTGGCAGCGAAGGCAACCCATTCTGCGACATCAATGATAATAGTATTCTGGTTGAGTTTGAAAAGATAGACGATGAGCTGGATGAGGACGGAGGATGGTACATAGAAGACATTAGATTACTTCTTCTTTTCCTTTGATTATTCATTCGTTTGCATCCTCGCCCTGCCAACCGAACCGAAATCTTTCCTCCACCCAACTGGCCTTACTGTAGTGTTTTGCAATTCCATTTTCTGCACAAACTTTTCTACTCTCTTATCAACTAAAACGGCTATTGTTTACGATTTGGTTTTCCCCTTCGTTATGCACTCTACCTAACACACCCTTTTTCTTAGCATACCTTAACATGATCCTGCTTAAGTTTTATGTGCTACAAAATGCGATACAATGATCGAAAGAGGATTAGAGAAGTTGAATCTAAATCGTTAAAATCTCCCGGGACCGCAGGATGAATTTTTATGGGACCACATTCCATCCATCGCACCCTAGAACATTGGATGGAATTAGTGAGAGTTTGTCCGTTTTTTCCCACGCGAAATTTGCCTCGCATCCCCAACCCGTTCCGACGATCAAAAAGGGGGTTCAAAAAGACCCATCGACGGTTTCGACGGTACGCCCGCTTCCAAAATATTTATTAATAGAACTTCCTACTTTGTCGTAGGATATTTCTCCCGCGGCACGATTCGGATGGCGAGCGTGCTCGAACGGATCTTAGAGACTCGAGTCGATTGTTTTGGGCCCACTGCTGGGTGAGGTTTAGTCGGTGGTTTATGTCGGCAGAGTCCCCAGACCGAATGGCGTGGGCAAACAAATTGGAACAACGGTTTTTTGGCATAGCTAAGATGAAGAAGCACTCCACGAATAATGATTTTCTTTTCTACTCCAACTTAAGGGACTTAAGGAGGGAAAGAATAAATCGTTTCGGTCATTACAAACAAAACAACCCGAAAGGAAAGATTATATATTTAAAGCATCGTCACGCGCACAGCACTCCCTAGACTGAGATCACTGAGAAGCGTGGCCACTTTGGTCGGTGTGGGCGATGCAAATTGGTGTTGTATTTTCTCTGCTCGATCTCGATCCGACTGTACCGGCTGTTGTCTGCAGGCCGCGAGGGAAGACGACGAGACCAGAATAAGAGAACTTTTCTTTTATTTCCCGTGTACGTGAAACGTCCACACACGCGCGAAGATGCAAGAAAAACTGTATCTGTTTATACCATAATCGTTGCAGGTGCATTGCCAGTTTGGTGCGGATAATTTTTGGGGAATGCTTTTCCTCCGTGAGAGCACACGATCACATGAACACCGATCGAATGAGAAAAAAATCCACCCGGATTACGGAAACATTGGGGCACCTGTTGAACGATCGCCGGCACGACCGATGGAACCGTGCTGACCTTTTTGCGTTTAATTGGGTTACAAGAAATTGTCCGGCTCATATGTTTGCCATTTGCCCCAGTACACAAATGAAGTGTTAATACCACACTTAATGAGTTTTTGGCTGATATTTTTTGTTTTGGTACCCTTTTTCGTGTGTGTGTGTTCCTCCACTCTCTAAACAAGCAAGGCCGGTGCAATAGTGTGTGCCGTGTGTATATAAATAGCACCATGACGGTTGGGTGTAAACATGAAAACATATTCATTCACATGGAAGGGAACGGTGGGAAACGGGCTGTGAGGGAGGAGGTTGAGTCCCTTCCGCAGCATCGTTATTATCCGTCTCAAACGGCGGCGATTACTTCAATGTCAGGAAAGAATGATACAGACAATCGTTGGTCTGTGAAGCATAAAAACATGTTTACGATTTTTACCAACCGGACGAAGGCCCTTTTATACTTAATTATTAATAACTCTATAAAGAGCAGGGAAGAGAGAGAGAGAGAGCGAGAGAAAGGGTGTATATTTGTTACGTTGTTTTAGAAGTAGACTTTGGGACGTAGCATGAATAACAAATTGAGTAGCGTAATATAGCTTCTTTTTGGTAGTAGCTGGAATGTAATTCCCTTCATCATAAATAACCCATTCCTTCCCCAACATTCAAGCACCTGTGTTTTTGTTTGCCTAATAACAAATAATTATCCATATTTCCTTTTTCGTACTGCCCTTTCATCAAGCGCATTTCCTCGTTACTTTAATCAGCTTTCTTTAACTTAACTTGAAAAAAAAAAAACATAAAACATAGACGTCGTACTGATGCTGATGAATTCCGTTTTCCAATTCGTTCCTCTATTCAGTAATAAAGAAAACAATACTCTATACGAAGACGGAGAGCCATCGCATGCCACTATCACGATCGAGGTACACACTTAGATAAATGTAAAAAAATACATAATCTATGCAACAAAAAAAAACTAGCGTTTAATGAGCTTAGTGTGATAGCTGCAGTTGGGAGCAAAAAGAGAGCTAACGTATGCATTTAAAAAACGACAAAAATGTTCTGACTTTTCATGCGCTTACGCTGTCACCTGGTGGTCGGTCCACCAGTGCGTGGTCAATGTATACTAGTTCACTACATACTGTTAACATTTGAGAGTTATTCCGGGAACGAGAAAAGTCGGCCGTTGTGTTACAATTTCTGTCCTTCGGATACGATCGGGCAAATATCCATCAGATTGTAGCTTTTTATGGAAAAAGGAAAGTTTATAGAGGGTGGGAGTCTGGATCTTGTCATGCGTTCATTTTAAGCTCGAAGGGAAGGAAAAAAAGGAGCGTTAGAGGATTATGGGGGATCCAAAGTAGTCATCCTGAGTGTGTCCCTAGTACCGTTCGATCGCAATTTCCTAGGTCAATTTTAAGTGGAAAATCTTAAAAAGCAAAATATTTGCTTGGTCAAAGTGAGGGATGATTTGATAAAATAGACGAATTTTCAACACAAAAAAGATGACCAAATCATGTTTTGACTGTTATGGCTTAAGTGTCGGCAAAAGGCAGCAAAATAATAAGGCAAAGATTGGATATTTTTTATTAAATTAAAGACTTATTAAAGAAAATAATGAAATTTGTTTGGTTACAGTATCTTTTACCGCTTAATGTTTCCAAGTATCTGAAAAAGGTCGTTTTTTAAATGCATACGTTATTGTATTTGTCCATTTAAAATTAAATACACACATCACAAAAAAATTATAAAAATGAAAAAAAAAAACATAGAAAGAAGCGATTTAGTAAGCGAGTAGTTACAAGGAAGTACACTTATCCTTTCTTAGTTTTTTATTTTAAATACTTACGTTCCTACCCAAACGATTTTTTTGTAGAGAAAACCTCCCGGTTAAACTGTAATGTAAACAAGTTGTTGACCTCCTGGTATATCTGTTGTATTAATATGATCCTTTAGTAATTATATGTAGCATATAAAATTACACCCAATTAGTAGATGAAAGATGTAGATGTTGCATTGAAACGCCTCGCTTTATCGTGTCTGTTCGTGTCTTTTAGGGTCCGGACAATCAAATACTGGCCCGGTATCGGTGCAACTATGGCAGCTGCAATCGGAGCTACAGTACGGTGGGTAACCTAAGGACGCACATGAAAACACACAGAGGTAAGTACAATCCGGCACAATCGACCGGGCAAAGGTGTGTGTTTAACAAACCATTTCATCCATTGATGCTTGCACTAATATATATGCTCATCTTCTTTTGCTAACACGATGGGAAAGGCATAAGTACACAGTACCTTTCGGTACGCGAGATTGCTTCGGAAAATACGATTCTGTTGGTTTTGTTAAAATATAATATTCATTCTTCTTTGTGTTCCTTTCGCGCTTTACTCACGGCGTAGGTGAATACAAGTTCAAATGTACCGAGGAGGGCTGCACCAAAGCGTTCCTGACGTCCTACAGCCAGAAGATCCACATTCGCGTCCACACGAAGGTGAAACCGTACATCTGCAGCGAGAGCAGCTGCCGCAAAGCATTCAACACCCGGTACCGGTTGAGGGCACACGAGCGGCTGCACAACGGCGAAACGTTCAACTGTGCCGTCTGCCAGAAGGTGTTCACCACGCTGAGTGATCTGAAGAAACACTCGCGTGTTCACACTCAGGAGCGACCGTACAAGTGCGTCTTTTTTTTTTGCTGCGGAATAAGCAATATATATTTTTTAAAAGGTGCGGAAAAAATGACCAATCTCTTTTCGTACATTTCAGATGCAAGGAAGATAAATGTGGCAAAGCGTTCACCGCGTCCCATCATCTGAAAACGCACATCCGGACACATTCAGGCGAGCGGCCGTTTGCGTGTAAGATCAGCGATTGTAACAAATCCTTCAGCACACCACATAGCCTGAAAACACATTCGAAAACACACGAAAAGCCAGTAAGGAAAATGAATTTTGCTTGCTCTATTACATCACTTTTCATTTCAGGATATTTTTTACTTATATTTTTTTTACTTTTTTTTAGAAGAAAAAGTTCTCCAAATCATCCAAGATGAAGAAGGTTGCGGATAATCAGGAAGCGGAAATGTCCTCGTACGATATTGTGCTGATAGACGATGAGAATGAATTAGACGGGACATCGGGTGGTGCAATCGATGGTGTAAATGAACCTCCACCGGTACCACCAACGAATGTGCAACAACACGTTGAAGCTCTTCCCGCAGATCCTTTAAACAGCATAGTACCTCCTGCAGATGAATTTAATTTCGTACAGGTGAACGATTTCCACGAATCGAAAGCCCTTGAACTAGCACTGGCAGCAGAAGAAGAGCTTAACCCACAGTGGATCGACATTTCGATGCTCCAATCCAAACCCCTAGCAGCACTCGATCCCGTAACGTCCGCCTGTGTAGCTCTACCCACCAACGTGCCTTCCTATGTGGATCTTTCGTTCAATGTTAACGTTGCTGATTATCTACCGTCCACGGAAACAAACACCACTGTACCTTCTGGAGGTGGTGGATCAGCCATTCTTACCGGTGATCTTCCCACCGACGGTTCGCAGGTATTTACGATCGAGAATTATTTCGATGAAAATTTGATGGAAAGTGCTAACGCCACTGTACAGATTGATCGTGCAATTCAGAACAGTGAACAGCGCGCAGGTGGAGTGAAGCAGGAAGAGCAAGAAGAAACGGAAAAGTTAATCAATGAGCTGTTTGCTGAGGAGTTCCTGCCGAAATTAAATACCACCTCGAATGGAGCCGAATTGGGAAATAGTGGTTTTGGGACGGTTAATCAAATGGAAAGCGGAAAAAATGAAACAAACAGCATGTTGATGGCCGGTCCTATCACTACAGTGGAGAGTTCGACGAAAACTCTGAAGGACATTACGGCTGATGCAGATATCTGCCGCTGTGTAAACTGTCAGTGTGATCCTTTGCAGGGTTGCATTGGAGGATGCGGGCCGGAAAATCCTTGCCGTGGCACAGCTTCCACTGGTGCGGCGTATAATGTTCCGGCTGCTTTGATACCAACCATGTCCCAACCGCAGCAACTCGATCACATGCAACAACTAACATCGATTGAAACGCAATCTAGTGTTCCTGGTGATATGAACTTGCTGGGAATGCAGCAACAGCAATCACAGCAACCCACGAAACAGCCATCTTCTTGCTGTAAAGCCACACCACCGGTCACAAACGACGACAGCGGAATAGGTGGCATCGGTCCAAAACTAACCGACCAGCTCGAACCACTGACGAATATGTTGAAAAGCTTACAGAACTGTTCGTGTGCTGGTCCGCGGGATGGTCACTCGAAAGGTTGCTGCGTGGTAATTTGTCTGAAAACGTTGGAAACGCTTAAAAAGGTGCTGAGCACACACTCGAGCCTAATCCATTGCCACAATAGCAGTAGTGCCATAATCAACTGAGTGTTGTGGGTGAGTGACAAACAGTATGTGCAATAGAAACGCAGTACAAACGTCTAATAGCGACAGAACAGTTGTGTGTTAGGGATAATAAACAAACAAAAAAGGAGGAAACAAGGAGAAAGGAGAGATTGCAACAGTCCTAAGAGGACACCTGGCTGATATGGTTCTATTTTGTTGGGGCGCTTGTCCGTTACCCCATGCGAAATGGAAGCGAAGCGAAAACAAGAAAAAGCTTAGTTTTTAAGAGAAGAAAATGCTCACGGCTTGTGAATAGGCCTTTCTGTTGATGCTACTGCTGCTATCCCATCGACTTTTTCCCTACAGTGATCTTCTATACTTTAACTTTATCTGTTCTATTTTCTACTCTAACGTATATAACGAGCATACATTCTCCCTCAAAAATGCCTGATAGATTTCGCATTTGTCTTTATATTTGATTCCCCCAGGGGGAAAAGCACATACACACGCATGAAGGTAATCGTGGACTGTGTTTTTCGAGAAACTTTCGAGTAAGAGTGAGTTTGTTATCTTTTTTCTTTTTTTTTTTATTGTTCCTATACGTTGAGAGGAGATTTTCATAAGCAAAGTATAAGAAAATGGAGAATTCAACCGCTAATGCTATGTTAGTATTTTATAGAATTACTTTCCCTTACGTACCTATATCTATGATCTATCTACTGTTATGAAAGCGCCTCTAGAGCTTCGCTGTTACATTCTTTATTGTGCCAAATATTACAAAATTATACCTAATATGTTGCAAAACCATATAACACAGTTGCTAGTTTGTTACTTTAGCAGGAAATAGGATTTAGTACGACGGACGGTTATAGCTTAAGCATAATCATGTTATTATGGAGAGGAGCAGACGAGATTGAGTTGGTTATTTTTGTCAGCTTTTAGCATTAGGGTATTGATCTTTCATTAAAATCATGAGTAGATATCGCGGGACGACGAAAACTGCGACACGAAGGACGGAAAACAGTTTTATTTTTAAATTGTAAGTTAGTTATGTGCTTTTTTTGCTACCTAGTCATTTTGTTCGTGCAATATCGCCAACAATCATAATCGCGACAAGCGTTGCCTTGTTTAACGAGCGCAAGGAAGAAGAGATCAAACTCATCAATCGTTCAGAACAAAGGACGGTAACCACGGGATACGGGAAAAGAACGAACAAGTGCCAAAAACAACCAAAACTCATTACGAAATAGAAATCGAACGAAGATGTGTTTTAAATAATAAATGTAAGTAAGCCAATTTTCTTTACGTTTCCGAAAACTCATGTTTTTTTGTACGTGCTAGTCAGAGTGGATTCATTAATCCACTCCGGAGTTTCCACCACTACAAAAAACACAAAGTTCTGGTTTTTAGAGCTTCCGCGTGTCGGTATTGCATGAAATGTATTTTTATTGTAATTGTTTTAACAAAGAATATCAAGTGAGTGCGCGCTGGGTGCTCGGTCTCGATAAAGGATTCGTCTATAGAAACGGCTTATGCGGCTTAACGGAATGCGTATGGTACTTTAATCTTCCCCAGCCGGTACTGCATCTTCCAGCCGACGTACAAACTTCACCCGAATTTCCGTCGTCGCATCACCCTTCAGCTGATCCTGGCTGAACCAACACTGCACCTCAAGCTGTACCATTTCCAGCGCACCCCGTATACATCCACAGAGGATGGAACTGTACCGTAGCTGTTGATAGTCCGCCGGCAGCTCGACAAACTCCGTCAGTGGGTTTGTGTCGAAAATGAGTGAAAATTCATCCGCCGAGGCAGCCCAGTTCGAGATGGTCGGCTGCACATTTAGGTACATCCGGAAGGCGAGCTGTATCTTGTCCGCTGTTTCACGCATATCCAAGCAACGGCCCGATCCGGTACGGGACAGAAAGTCCTCTATCAGCCGCATGCCCATATTGAAACCGATGCGATCGAGCTGTTTGTTAACGTCTTCGACGTTTTCGAAATCACGCAGCATCTGGGACACGAGCGCACCGTACGTTAGGGTCAGCAGTTCCGAGTTCTGCAAAGCGCGAACAGAGGATAAAAGATGAGCCAAACGAGTAGAGGGCGGTTAATGCCGAAAGGAGTTCCGAAAACAGAGCATACTGAACGGGGGAATAGAAGAAACAGAAAAGAAAAGCTTTGCGCAGGTAAACTACGTTAACATTTTTATTGACATTAAAATTAGTATTTTTTTCGATCTTAACGACCTTTTACGTGGAGGTTTTCCTTAAACTATTGTACTGTCGGTAACACGTACGACTTTCGATTACTCAATATCCAGACTGTGGATAAATCTTGGGCAATATCCTACAGAAGAGGTGTCAAGAATCAAATAAGAAGTTAGAACTGCTTAAAAGTATTTCATTGCTCGTGTGTGTCGTCTATACATCGGTGAAATCTATATCGTTCATGGCCGTCACGTATCTTTTTTTTGCTTCTCCAATCGCACCACATCTCATTTCGAATGGAACCGACCACCTTCACCACGGACCCGATTCATCGCATGTCGGTGGCGTGATTCGTGGAGATATTTTGGCCGCTGTTTCGGTATCCTGCCCATCGCTTCTAGCTTGGCTCGAGCCTGTCGTCGCTTCAAGATGCGCTTATACTGCTTGGCATTAACGTACAGTGGTTCTTGCTCCATCTCCGTGCCTGAACCAGAAGCCGTTGCAACGACAGTTGGAGTATACTCCGTGGCGATGGAGATGTGTCCGCTAGTGCTGGCTGTTGGTGTAACGGTGCTGTTGATGTTGCCGCTGCTGCTGCTGCTGGCGTTACTGCTGGTACTGGCCATACCGACTCCAACACCTACTTGAGGCTGGGGTTGTGCAATAGTGACTGTGGTCATCGGTGTAGTCATCGGGATTTGTGGTTGCGAAACCGGCACAACGGTGGCGGTAGGTGTAATGGTGAGTGGTGCAGTGACAATGTTCTGGAATGCACTCGCATCGATCGTTGCCGCAGTTTGTAGTTGCTGATGGTGCTGGTGCAGATGCTGCTGTGGATGATGTTGAGGAATGGCTTGGTGTGTGAGCGTTGGAATCTGCGTGAATGTGACCGGAGCACCTTGCAAGTTGGCAATGTTCCCGTATGTAGGAACCGTACCCGCGGTTCCTATCGTTTGGGTGGCTGGCAGCTGTACGATCGGCAGATTGACGCTCTGATATGCGGTTTCCGGGGTGGGAAATGCTTGGTACAGCAGTGTCTGTCCATCGAGTGTGTACTGTACAAATTGTTGCTGCTGTGGAGCGGCTTGTATTGTGGTGCCGGGTGGAGGACCTTGCGCCAAGGCTACCGTTTGCTGCGGTAGAGCTCCGATCGGTATGACTTGTATGGCAGGGGCACCTCCGTTTATCTGCTGCTGCAGGCTTTGCATAAAGAGCTGCTGCGAGTTTGGGTCTGGCATGACTTGGCTTAGCTGCACCAGTTGCAGGCCACCCGTGCCTGGCCCCGTGGCTCCGGTCATATCGGAGAAGGTGATCCCACCGAACGTATTAGCTGCGTTATTCATCGCTAGCATAGTTAGCTGCTTAACTGCTGTACCGGAAATCCACTCTCCTGTATTAATCACTACGACTGTTTAAACAGGTCCAAACAAAACTTATGGAAGGTAGGAACAAATCACGTTAACACACTACTGTTCGCGTTCGCGGTACGCGTATACTGTGAGCAATCCGAAGCGACGCTACCCAACGAGATGTGTGGATACGAAACATGAAACGCCTATGGCGATCCCGCAGTTTCACTACTCCTCACTGAGGAAAGAGAACAGAAAGACGAAGAAGATAAGGCGTTTTCAGAGATGCAGAACGAAGCATTTTGAGAGGAGTTTGGCTGTTTTCGGAACTCTGCTTTCGGAATGCAACCGGGAAAAGTGTATGCGTAGTTATTTTTGCTCTCGCAAAGGGGCGTAGGAGGATTGTTGTGCATATAATACGACGATGCCCTGGCGGAAGACGGCAAGTTTTCTCCAACACACAGCCGTCGCCGGGAGTGGAATTTTCTCTAGAGCCGCTAGGCTGGAATTAAACGCTTACCACTTTCTTTGTATCGAGGCGAGTGCTTTGGCGAGACATTTTTGAGTTGGTTGTAGATTTTCGGTGCTGTTTATGTATAGATGTTCGATTTAGGCCACTATTCCGATGGAAAACAAAATTTTCGTGTATGTTTTGTGGTGTCAACAAGAAGCGTCATTGACAAGCTGGATTGGGTTGGCATAGTTGGATAGTGTGCGGTCGTACGGTCAAAAGCTTACGAAATCGAGAGTTTTCTATGGGGAAAAATGGGAAAAATAATGATCAAAAATATTTTAAAATTTCAAATTTCAAAGTTTCAAATTTAGTAAAAATGGGTACTTAATTTTTTCTTGCCTTGTAGTGCCGTGTAAAAAAATTTAACACATAAGGAAAAATAATTTCCAGCGACAGTTGTTCAAATGTCAAACACGAATGGTCATCGGTAAGCAAACAACTGCACACACTGTGCCCGAAAGTAAAATGCACCAAAAACTGACAGAAAAGCAAGGAAACAAGCAGGAGGTTCGATTTTTCGCCAATAATCCTATTCTCGCTGCGCGGTGTGTGGTCTTATCGTATCAGGCGGTTCGCCCCCGCGTTTTTCCCGTTCCAAGAGACAAGGGGTTTCCAAAGGTTCCGCGTACCCCCGGTGTGATAGTGGCCAGAGTTCGCAGTGCAGTTGCAAAATTGGCAATTCCATTCCAATTCGCGGTGTACCGTCGTTTTTTGTGGTTGTTGTTGTTCTGGTGCTTGTGGCTAACCCCGCGAAAGAGGAGTTTTTGCGAAAGGTAATACGAAGTGCTTTTGGCACGGTGGAAAAGGTTTTGTGAGTGTGTGAGGGGGTGGAAAACAGGAAGGGGTGTAGTATGGCGTAACGTGTACGTAGCGGGTACGGCAGTGTCCAACTGTTCCAAATGCTCCAACGCAGTGTACCATTCAGTCAGGAAAAGCAGTGATCCAAGTTCCGATGCATCATCGTATGATGATAAGCGCGTGGTGTTAATGAGGTGTCCGCCCTAGTTTATTATCGTGGTGTGGCTAATCGTTAGTGGTGTGCGAGAAAGGTATGTCCTTCCGTGAGAAGGAGCCAGTGAAGCCAGTGGCCTCGGAAACGGTCACCTTCTTTCCGAGTTAAGTCAGCCTGGTGCGAGGTGTTACGTCAAACCGTTCACGGTGGCCCACTAGAGCGAGGCGAAGTTTTCCTTACCAAAAACAGAAAACAACACCGATTTGTTGTGAAGTTGTAGTCGATCCATACGAGCCAGCGGAACCGTCGTTTGGTGCTTGTTGTTTCGTGAAACAAGGGGGTGGGAAATTCGAATGATATCATCCAGCACCAAGTTCGTCATCGTCGTCAAGCGTGCGAAGTTTACTTTGATGTGTGTGAAGAATTGAAAAACCAGGTGGGTGTGCAAGAAAGCAGCAAGAATTCAACAAAAGCCACGTTTAAAGATTTTCCTGTGCAGAAGGAAAACTTCATAATTAGTGAACACAGCAAAAAAAAGGCGTTCTGCTTTCGTTCTGCTCTCTGGTCCTTCTTGGTTCGGTGTGATGGTAATAAAGCAATATGATCCAAAAGCATGAAGGAGGAAGGTAAATGGCAAAAGCGTTTGAAACGAATCACTATCGTTAACATTCCATTTACAGCATAAAAGAGCAGATAAGGCAGAGAGAAAAGTACTTACGACTGATAAGCAGGCGCACCGTAAAGATGAAACCCGTTCATTGAAACATTCCTTTAACGAAATCCGCCGAGAAGAACTCGTACGTCCCTGTGGCCTTGAAGTGCGTGGGCAGGCTAACACAGCCGAACTGACACCGATTGGAGGAGGAACCTTGACCCCAATCAATCGATGCACGAGTGCACTAACGGGACGGCCGATGGAACGAACGGTGCATCCATGTGTGGCCCCTGACTTTATTATCGCATTTGTTTCCGTGTGTTTCAGCGCTTACGTTGCGTTGAACACTCCCCGGGGCGGTTGAAAGGTCACCTTAAGTTTTCCCGGAAAGCACACCAGCTGATGGCTGTATGTGTGTGTGTGTGTGTGTGTGTGTAGGTTATCGAAAGATGGACAGAAAGAATCGTATCCAATTTTGCATATCGATTTGATTAAGTAACGCCTAAAATTAGCCCCTTGGGAAGGCTGTTTTGTTTCGTGCGGTTCTGGGCCGACATCGGTAGCAGCAATAATTGGATTAATTTGAATATACGAAATTTCGATTAACGACCGACCAATTTTTAGAGGTAGATGTTACATGCCAACGAAACCGTGCCTTGCAAGCAGGACTGACACTCCAGATATGGGTAAAAGTAACTCAACAGTTTCAAAACCCAAGCAAGTCCAATGATCTTTGACTACATTCGTCTGTTTTCAAAATACAATGAGCAGCATAAAATGTGTTCGGTGGGTATATAATCAACCATATGATAAAGTCAATTGTCTGCTCAGGAATCGTATCCCTAAAATATGATTGACCAACCAGGTCGGTTATCTCTACCGTCACGAACCGAGCAAGTCCACAGCAATGAACGGAATTAATGTGGTACTGTTCGACTCAAGTACATATAGAAACACTTGCTTTCTCCAGTTTTAAAAACCTTTGTCTTCCTTGCTTTCGTATGCTTTTGCTAAAGAAAATATACTTATTTGTACATTCAATAAGCTGAGGCATTTTTAACAGTAAGTTAGCATTACGTTAAATGGCATACGACATTCTGGCTATGGTGGCCGGTAATGCGCGGCATACTGGCAATGAGTCGTACAAATACGCTCTTTAGCAGAGCTTGGTAAATGATAAGGCATTGCTGGGCCACCGCTTGCGTATGTAATTGCACATTGTTATCGTGTGTTTTGCGGGTGTGATAACAGCAATTACAGCCGCCTTTTTGGAGGCGAAGGAAAAAAGGAAGTTTACCCGAGTTTTTGAAGCAATGAACAATTTGTTTGCTTTAGTAACAATGAAAGAATAGAAAAAAATATTTTATGCAAATATAAAAATTATTCACAAGCAAGTTACAAAAATCATAGAACTGTTCGTTGCTTTGAAAATGCATCCAAAAGCCATCCCAAAAATAATGCCAATATTTTGATATCAAATGCAATCGGGAAACTATTTCTGGCAGCAGTCCAACAGACAGCAGACAGTTTGCTGCCAGGAGTGTAGGTTGATTCCCTCGTTGTACTAAAACCTTCTCGTATCAGGAGGTCAGTAAAACGTTGGTTTGTCTGATGCACTCACATTTAGTAGTACGCGAAGCTTGGATAGCTGATGGATGGGAATAAAACCAAAACACACACACAAAAAAAAAACATCATTGCGTCCTTTGCACACATCCCATTGACAATCATCAAAGTTGATGCCTTTTTGCCCATCGGGAAAGGGAAGGTAATGATGGTTTAATTGGATCAACGCGGTATAATTAAGTATCAAAAGCCGAACGTGTTGTGGCACTCGATGACATCTCGACAGTGACGTGCAGCGGAGTCGGGTTGAGATGCTGTAAGGGTTGTGAAGTGGAAGTTTTCGGCCATTGTAGAGGAGCAGGTCCATCGGTGAGGTGAGGATAATTGCCTCGGGCTGTTCTGGGATTTGAGCGCATTTTAGTCTTGATGCTTTCTTATGTTACCGGTTTGAGTAATAAAACGGATCTGTAACAAATGGAAAAGAATAGTTTGTTTTTGTTTATCTTAAAAGGTTTGAAAAAAATCAGTGTGGAAAGGATAAGTTTGTAAGCTTCTCGACTCTTACAGGTTTTTTGCAGGCTCCTACAAGTCAACTGCAGTACAAAATAAGAGAAAAATAACAGATTTTGGGAAGTACTTATGCAACAATATCACTAATTGGCTCTGATATTCGTATTGATCATGATTATGGTCAGATATTGGAAGGAATTAATAAAGAATAATGCATCTGCATCTAAAAAAATCTTAAAAAGCTTCATTATTCTTCAACGTACTTTATTCTCCTCCTATTTTGTTATCATTTCGACTAATTAATCTTAAATATGATAGCGTTTCCAATGTTCGAGGAGACACACGCGGTGGTCTTCATACGGCAGGATCGAAATTCAAACCCGAACTGGAGTCAAGCCTAGTAAACCGTTGGGCTCCGGTAAGGACACCTTACAAGGTGGTTAAGCTTAGAGAAGAAGCAGAATGATAGCGCTTCGAAGCTTCCTGATGCCATTTTCCAATCATATCCTACTGTTGGGTTGCTACTCGTGTGAAATCATCAGGAAACCCCTGCACCGAGGTATGCTTTTTTCTTCATATCGAGTCTTCGAGCGAGGCCTTTTCTGTGATCCCCCTCCCTTAAAAAGCTACCACCATCAAATGATGCTCACCTGTTGCCTGTCGGTTGTCATCGTACTCATCGCTAATGCATGCGGGTGCCTGCAGAGCGAACCTGTGGTGTTCCGCGTTTGACCCCGAGTTTCGTAGACCCCGTAGAACCGAACCTTTTATCGTTGAACCTGCTGTTGAATATCGTTGTCGCGTGTTAAACTCGTTACGTAAAGTTATGCGCGCGTAAAGACAACTTCGCTGCTTGATGGTGCTACTAACAGTTAATTATGGTGTGTGGATGGCGCAAAACGCCGTACTAGAAACATATGCAATCGGGGTGGTCTGTCACGATGCACAACGGCCAGATAGGAGGAGGACCTATTGATTGCTAGGAACGGTAAAACAGAGTGACGTAAATGTTGTATTGGATTTGGTACGAGAAACGTTTGATGGAAAGTGTTGTGAGTGAGTTGGTGGACTACTAGATCACGGTTGCTTACATCTCTTCAAAGTTCTGGCCGTTTAACGGAAGTTCTGCTGGTTTGGTGGGTTAAGTTGTTGTTTTAGTAGTTTTATTCGGTGGAGTTTTTTTTCTTTCACTCGCTCCACTTGCACAACATATATTGGCGAAAAGTTTCCGCCTCCCCCTTTCTTCACAGAGCGTCACAGTAACAATGTCTCGTGGTAAGGAAAGTTCTGTTGTGTTAAGTACAATCTTCACTTAGGGGGCTGTCTTCCCCTGGTTGTCAAGACGAAGGTGGCGAATTTGATGCTTTCTTCTCCTTCACTTCTAATCCATGAAGCCGGTGGAGAAGTTAGAACAATGTCATGGTTCTTGGTCACGATGCAAGTGGCGAAACTCGTGGGAACTCGTGTGAAAGTAATAATTTGGTGTTATGTTTCGTACAGTGTACTACAGCCGTCTCCGGTTTAAGCTGTGCTGGCTACTACTAGGTGCGAGAGATACATTTTAGTAGAAGATAAAGTTTGGGTGGTTAACATTCGCTGCCAAGATTGGTGAACGTCTAACGATGGCCTGAGGGTGGCTTTGGGTTACGACGGTTGGTTCAATCGGTTTAAAATTGAGCGGACTGTTGTGAAAAGGAAGTTTGTTGGAAGAAGTTGCTGATTTGGATTGTTTGTCCCGGCAGTACAATCAGCGTCTCAGCTTGGTTTACGCCAAACCCCATTAACTGGGAAAGATGAAGAGAAGGGTTTATTACACGCTTTGGAATCGGGAAATTTGTCAAGAATTTGTTGTGATGCAATCGTTCTGATCGTTTCGTTTTAGCATATGTCCGGAGTTAGGAAAACTATTGAGAAAACTTCATCAAAACAGTGAGCACACAACAAGAAGATTAGCAAAGCTATGTGGACACTTTGCTCCTGCACATAAAACTGTCCAAAAACTATCGACGTTGTTGCATGTTGGGCCCTACAATACAACCAAGGATAATTTGTCTTAACGAACGCCCTAACGGTTCAAGCTCGTTTCCAGCCAAATCGTTTCCAGTCGCTTGCTGTTCAATCAGATTTAGAGACGATTGATTATCACACCCCGAATCCGTTTCATCAATCAATTCAACGGTCGTACCACAACGCTTGCCGAAACTTTGTTCCCGGTAATTCCTGTGGGAACGATAGCGATTCGTCCATTTAATGATGCTTGACGTGGAGGAAAGAAAAACAGGACAAAAGCCCCTGAATGTCTATTAAGGAAGACAATCCGACTAGGAACTTCTGAAGACTGTTGCTTGTGATGCGGCGAAAAGAGAGAAACAAAAGGGTCCTTCCTGGACCCGTAATTGGTGTCTAACGATTCACGTAAAAATCCACCTCGTAGTAGACTCGCTGGACTAACAGATGGTGGAAGGCTAAACATGGTTCGATGTAAGTGGATTGAAATCGATTTCTTATAAAATAGTGGTTTAGCGATCCTTGCTACTACTATCTCCCGAATGCTTCCAGCAAGTACAGCCAGAGCTGTACTCGCATATTTCTTCATCATTTTCATTTTTTTTTTCGAGGAAAAAAATTTCCTCGAAGGGGAAGAGTCTGGACTTGTCTACAGTCTACAGTATGGTTTGAGTGTTGATTCACAGCCTTTTTAAAAAGAAGGACAGGAATGAAAATAACAAAAACCACGCTAATAGTCGTGGCAAGGATTGTGTGCCGCACGTTTGCGAGTTTATCGGTACGAGTTTGTCGGGTGAGCTTGCGAAGAAACTCTTATCGTAAAACGTGCCGTGTAAATTGGTGTGCCGGGTCGGGTGAAGAAAAGGCGGTAAACACGGTAGTAAAACGAAACTGAAACGAGTAGCTTGAGGATGGATGGGTTAATGGCTTTACGTCTCAGTGTTGCTGTGGTGGAAGCAAATGGAAGGAGCATTAGGATGGAATTGGCTTCAATATGGTGGATGGTGAGTTATTCGTGGGGATGCCATAGACGGTATTTCGCTCGATTTAACGTTTAAATGTTCCAAGAATCTAACGGGCTTTAATTTGGATCATGAAGTATACAGAATGGGTCTATCGTTGGTTGGTACACGGATTTCTTCAATCAAGTCTCTCGATTCCGATTGTATTCAATTAAGGAAGTCTAATTCAACGCCCGATGATGTCATCAGTTATGGATACAATTGATGATGACTGCATCATGATCTTCCCTCTCTTACTCAGCCAGTTTCATGTTTGCATTTATTTCACAGGGCCAACAATATTAAAAGTATGAATTATCGCATTACCGCCTAAGCTGTCGCAGCAAGAGCAAATAAAAGTGATCATTGAAAGCAGTTGTGATTGAACTGGAAGCTAACAGCTTTGCCTTCGATTGCTGTACGATCGCTGTACACGTGGCCGTGGCTTCGATACGGTTTGACGTAAGGATTGCCTCCGGATGTGCCGCAACAGGAGGAGAACAACGTAGCACGTGAGCCGGCAGCGAAGTTTTCGCAGGAACAAATCTTCGGAGAGGCGAAGGAGTACATCCACTGGAAGCAGGGGTTTAACCGGGTGTGCTCCTTGTATCTCTCCGTGCTTTGCGGCGTTTGGCAGGCAGCGATGGCGGAAGCGATCATTGCCGACTGGATCTCCGACTACAGTGCACTGCAGGAATCGGAACTGCGCACGTTTGCCGCCCAGCACGAGAATGATTTCGAGATCTCGAAGGCACTGTACACCATCCTGAACGAGCGCACGAAATATAAGGATGTAAGCATGACTTTACCGCGAGGTGGTTCGTACGTGCTTTTTGAAATAACCTTTTTTTTTGGTTTCCGTTTTCGCAGCTAATCCATCCCATCTGCAATCAGCTGTGCAATTTCTACCGCTCGAATGAGGTCGAACTGCGCCGGTTTACGCTACAGTTTGTGCCGATGTTGATATATCTGTATCTAAACTCAGTGGCACTCGGCGATAAAAAGGGCTGCCGTTCGATCGAAACGCTACTGATCTGCATTTACAACATTGAGGTCAGTTCGGACGATGGCAGTCCGAAGGTGGTCTCCTTTCGGATGCCCGTCCTGGCGCAGGCATCCGTCTATCATGAGGTAAGACTGGGTGGGGGAAGGAATCGGTCCTGGATATTGAAATTTACCAAAAAACGTCCGTCTGTTTTGCAGGAAAAAAGCCTACAACCGAGTGATTTGCGGCGATGGGAAGAGAATAGCAATAAGGATATCAACTGGGGTCCACTACCGTCGATCGAATCGATCAACGCGCAGAACCGGCTTAAGGTGATGACGGCACTGCTCTTTACGTACAATCAGCAGCTAAATCAGATCCACAAACCTGCCCTGTATCATCTGTGCAAAACCACCTCACTGCTGGTGAACCAGGGCTTTCCGAAGATTCCGGGCGGTCATATGCATCGTTCATCGTACGGTACCGATCCGATCTCACCACAGCAACCGATGGCGATGGCTGCCCCGTCACATGTCGTTCGGCCACCGCCACGGATCGCTGTAAACGCCCAGTTCCTGGTGGAGCTGGCGCACGCCAACTACTTCGCCATGTTCAACGAGTTTGCGTCGGCGGCGATCGAAGCGGTGACGGATCTGCACAGCCGCGCATGCTACGAAATGCTTCCCGAGGTGATACTGGTAACGAATGCGATACGCAACTCGTTGCATGCGAATCCTTCCGGTAAGTTTTAGTAGATGTTGCCTTAACGGTGTGGAAATGTCTGTTTAAATTAATTATCTATTTTGTATTATATTTTTTCTCCACATCCATAGGTCAACCCAGTGACGGTCCGATGGGTATTAGTGTAGCGCTGACACCTGCCACCACGACCGTGACGGTGTCGAAGTCGATGATTACGAATGCCTCCTTCCGCACGAAGAAGCTACCAGGTAGGTGGTTCAGTTTTCTCGTTCTCGTTTCGCGGTTGCTTTACGCCGCTAGAAGCGTCCCATCCGTTGAAAAAAGCCCTTTTCGTGTGGTACTACAATATTTTGCCCTGTTAGCCAAGCTCTCTTGTGTCGAAAAAGAGTAACGATTTGACGAAACAATTGATGAACTTTGCAAACTTTTGTTGGCCTCTTAAATTTCGAATCGTCACTCTGCCTCCATTAGTCACCTGCCGCGAAAGGGATGGCGCAATCTATTTACTTTCGTACCTTTTTTTCCTCCCACCCTTTTCTTATCCAACAAATCACCAATCCGAGTCGAGTCCGGAGGTTGTTTCTTTTCTTGTTTGCTTGTTGCGCGAGAAACGGCCATTTTCTTACTGATGCTTCAAGCTTTTACGTTGTTCAATGTGATGTTTCTGTTTTCAAATGAATCTTGTTTTTTTTTTCTTTGAAAATGTTTACCATTTTGCTCTTCATCCGTTACTACTACTAGCCCTGCTCCTCATGCATTACTCATCGGTTTTAAACTTGCACTTCCTTGCCTTTTTTTCGTGGCCATGTAAATTCCTTTTTTAGATTTTGTGTCCTTTCTTTTGAATTGTTTTTATGGAAAAATTGTATTAAAATTAACACTAGTTTGTTCGTTTAGAAGAAAGTAATAAAAAATTTAATCTTGTACATCGATTCCCATTCCTGCACCCCTTGGGGGCTTGGGGTAGTATTAATATTCCACGTAACATCTGGTGTAACACTGTCCTTCGGTGGTGTTTTCCATGTTTTCCTAAACAAAAAAGCCCCGAAATTAATTCAATCATATTCTCTGAGCCGACCCGAGAAAGATATTTTGATTGGTTCTGTTTAAATCACAATCCATCAAACATTTTCCCACATATTTTTAAAAGTTTATGAATATTTCCCCTTCATCGCGAATCAAAAGAGTACGCCAAAGGGTGGACAATTAGAATGCTTTTAGGTATCGGACAATGTTTCAATGTCAATACTTCAAGTCACCGTAATCATTCCGTATCTTTCACTGGCGCTCTCCTTGTGTGCGGCCACTGGTCAAAGAGGCGTCCGCAGCGAAAGCAGATCCCCACCTATTTTAGTGTAGGCGGAATGACAACGGAGCGAGCAATTGGGGTTGAATCGCGTCTCAGAACGATGTTGCTAATTTGCTTGACTTTTTTGATGACGACCACGACCACGACGACGACGGCAGGATCGTCAATTCGACTCAGTCAAACGCACCAAATGATGGGGTGTATGTGGGTTGGATCCGATTCGAATCGATCCTACAACGTCCGCTCAGTATAGCAATCCGCACGCGATTCCTCGAAGAACAACACTACGTCCTACATTCGTGGGTTGGGTGGATGGATGATGGTGGTATTTGATATCATCGGGTATCATCACAGCCCACATTGGTGTTATCAGAGCGTACCACGTTGATGAGCGTTTGTGGAAACGGCGGTGGTGGGAAAGAAAAGTAAGAATGGGAAGAATTGAGCCAAGATTTCTTTTTTGTTTGTAAGCGAGAGATAAACTATGACTGCTGGTGTTGCTGCTGGCCCGTGCCATGATTCGGGGAGGTAATTATTTGCTAAAATGGCAGAAACACAGTACAGCGTCCTTAGCGATGATGCCCTTGAAGGAATCGGGTGAAAATGATGGGATACATCGTGGGTGGTGTACTTTAGCCGCCAATCGGTTGTGTATGTACATTTGTTTGTTTGTTTGTTTATGCTTTTCTTACCGCCTTTTATGGTTCGGTGGAAACATTGCTCTTTAACATGATTGTGACACGTTGCAAAGGTTTACTACTTAATCCCTTTTTTATTATTTCTTTTTCGATGTTAGAAGAAAATTTCGTACCACATGCAACGATCAAGCTGTATGAGTTGGAACAAGTGCGTTTGTTGGTGCAAACAGTCCTTATCGAGGTCGTGAATCTCTCGTGTCGAATATCTGAACGTTCGACAAGGAAACCAAAGATACGAAAAATTCGGTGGTTAGATCTATTTCTTAGAGATTAGTTTGAAGTGTCCTGATTCCTTGGTTGAAGCATTCATGAATCCAAACATAAGCTAAATCCGATAATGGTTCTCTACTACTAAGTGAGAAATAAATTTCTTGTAAAACTTTCTGATCCACTGCACACTCCACGCGTAAGTTCGCCCAACGTCCACAAGGGTAGGATCTTTCGGGATTTAGAAACGACCATAACGTGCGCTGTTGTGACTTCTCCGATGGAACAGCTCTCCGTGTTGAGATTTACGGGATGTAACGAAACCGGCGGCCAAAGCAACAGAGCTTCGCCAGAGGTTAGAAAGTAAGTTTTGCTCCTAATAGCTCAATGTTCTTTACCGTGTACCGGTGCGTGTTCGGTGTGAGACGTTCGACCACCCCAGGAATGGGGAGGTTTGGATGTTTTTCCTCTCTCTCAGTATAAAAGTTTCAATCTTCCTTCGATGTTTCTGTCCCTCGAACCGATGTGTCTATCATATCCTGATGTGATGCTGAATGTGCTTGAAGTTATGTACTCAAAATGCCTTTGCATGCAACGGACCCGATTCTCGATGTTGTGTGTCCTGATGGTGTGTAGAACCTTTCTTCTTTTCTTGGGCAATTTGCTCAAAATGTGTGCTTTACAGTTAAGAACATTCGAGACACTAGTTCGTCTCACATATATGTGCCATTAATTACGAGACGAATGAGGTTTAAAGAGACGGTTTTAGGACAGATGAACCGTGAAATTGTGTACATGTGCTAACAAGGACCTAGGTCAGAGGGAAAGATTGCATGGGAAACATTCTACTATATTAATTAGCTTGTCAGACACACATAGGTTCCGACATCGTTCGAAGTCTCCAGACGTTTCCTATTGTAATTCGTCTTTGAAATTTCGTCTCCTTCCGACTAGGTGAAAAACGCGGTGGAATGTGCACGATGTGGATGTGTTTGTATACAGAGGTCTATTGTTCCATTTCAGTTACTTGGGAGCCCCATTGTTGGCGGGTTCTCTTTAGTCTAGTGAAGGTGAAGTTTCTCCAGACATCTGGACTTTCTTTTTCATAATTTCTTTGCTTAAGACTTATACGTGGAGTGAGTGAACTTTAATGTCTTTGTTGTGGATGGGCTGAACATGAGGTATAAAAGTAGTTTAGACATGATTTTTTTTTTATGAAGCCAACAAATCGATCAATCATTTGCCAATGTGTATGACAAATAAACTTTTTATGACCTTTTAATTTCTTGATTGCCTACTAAAACATTTTATCATCAGGCCTCATTTTATTACCTAATTATTTTATCGCGACTTAACAGAATATCATACCCTCGTCACTCAACAGCTAAAATGGGCTCTCGTCTACCCTTTTGAAAAGCAGGGTTAAGGAAACAGTTTCAACTCGAAAGATGGAACCAAGTGAATGCCAATGTCATTTAAAATGGCATCTGTTCCTTGGAACAGATGCCAAGATGAACAGATTTTCTATTTCCGTTTCATAACATCCAACGCCTCTTAACAAATTACGTGATATCGATACATTGACGCCGTAGAGCTGTTAAAAATACGACGAACAATTAAAATATGTAACCGAGAAGACAAGATAACCACAACCTTGATACGCTGCAGCATCATCATTCTGGAGAGATTGCAAGAGTAAAGTCTACCACCTGCCTGGCTCACATGTCAAATGGAGCATGCGGTAAAACGTGACCAGGCTCCATTAGTGTGTTAGTGTGTGTTTGTTTCGTATCATCGATGTAAATGATTACGCAAAAAAAAAGGAAAAACCTAGGGAAGGATTTGTTGTCCATGGCTATTTACCGGAGGAGTAACATAAATCTCTCGGAACTATGTTTCAATATACACGCACATGCAGAGCTCGTTATCGTCCGGAAGGGAAAGTGGATTGTTTGTTGAATAATCGTCCAACATTCCAGGTTTTGTGGTCACTACTTGGGCAGAGTGTGTAAGGATAATGGAAAATTTCCTTCAATCATTGATTGATGCTGCTGCTGCTGCGTACTATGCTGCGCCTGTCCGGCTTACAACTACAATAGTTGAGCTATGGTACGAAGGCGTCCCTTTGAAAAATATGGGTTTGAAATTTTACATCCCACTGTAATTAATAACATTGTTACGAAAGAGATCTGTGGGCAGGGGATGTCACACTGAATGAGTTTATTTTCTGTCATGCTGCCCTGTGTACGACAGCCAGATGCAAGCAAGCGGGAGACAATAATTGTTTTTCTTTACAACTGCAATGGAAATATGCATTGTTTTGTTCATGAATCGCATTTTGTTTTACTCATCTTAATTTTATTTTACTTTTCCTTGGTTCTTTGTGTATTTTTCCATTAAATATTTCATCAACATTTTCGCCTCGTATCTTCCAACATTCGCTCTGGGCGATATCAATCTCCAAAAACAAAACAAAAAGCTTCCGCCTCTTAATCTTTCCTGCTTCGTTAAGAAAGATTTGCATGGTAAAACCGATCCAGCAAGACCGATCGTTGTAATAAAGTGAAATCCAGTAAAGAGTAACGGAGGCTTTATGGAACTAATTTTCCCCTCTGTACGTCGTTGTATCATCTCGTTTGTCTCTAAACTATTCGTTTGCTTTTTATTGCTGATTTCTTCTCAATCATTTCTATCTCTTTCTGTGCTTTTTTTCTACTAAAATGTTTAAATTTAATTCTTAAATCTTTCCCTTTATCTGTAACTACACTGTATATCTTATAACTTCCCTTTTCCGACAGTGCATGGCACACGCAACCATATAGAAGGGCCGTTTGCAATGTAAATGCAATGCAATCTTGGTTATGGTGTTTCTTTGTTACTACTCTTCTGCGCCTTTGCTATGCCCAATCTGCTATTCGCAGACGCAAAAGAACAGCTGCACTGCGAATCTCTGATTTGCTTTTTTGAAGCTTTGATGAAAGGAGGAACTGTCGCAATAGCGAAGTGAACCGATTGATGTAACAAATCATTTTTTTCTTTTCTTCTTTTCCTCTAATTTTCCTTCTTAATCTCCTTCTCCTTATCTCTCTGTGCGTGGCAAAAAAAAAACACTGTAAAAACTTAACTTTGAATTTATTGTACTGAAAATCGCTACTCTGTCTGGGTGTGATGTGATTTTCGATTGGCTATATGATGGTTCTGTGTACGTGATGACGGACCTGGTCCATTACTTGCCGTCTTTAGACGATCTGGAGGTTGAGTTTGTGAATGCACTACAGTCCACGCAGCAGGAAATGATGAGCAAGCTGGCGATGATTGATGCGGACGTAGGAGGACCCGGTCTTATCGGTGGTTCGGGCACCGTGAGCAGCAGTGTCACCACTAGCACAACCGTGCCGGCATTTGCAGTTCAGAACAGTGCTCAGGAGGGCGAGGCGGCTGATCCTGATTCAAACAGCCCGCGTACCGAACCCAAAAAGAAAGAGTCACGAAAATGGAAAAATTGGGGCTGGAAATCGAATGCCGCTTCTGCCACGGCGGGAACAAACGCGAACGGTACCGGTACGGCAGGTCCGAAGCAGGCTAGCATCGAGGAGGAATCAGACTCACCGAAACGATCGGCAGGATCGACCCGTCACTCTAGTCCGGCTGATTCACCCAAACACAAACTGCTGTTGGGCACGGGCAAGGTGGAGGACGTTAACTCCAGCAGCAGTATCTCGCCTGCCTCACTAAGACGCAAAAAGTTCCTATCGAGCAAGAATCAATCGCCGATAAATCGATCGGAAGCACGTGCTAGTGCCGGCGCACGATTGTACGAGGAGCTGGAGAGCAGTCTGCAGGACTCGGACTCGGATGAGCTGGCGGCGCTTATAGTGAATGGACGACCGGCAACGATCCACCTGATACAACCGTCCACTATTCCTGGACTTTACTAAGAGTGGACCGAGTATTGCCAATAGCCGGAATCTCTCTGGATGCTGGAAGAGTGCTTTAGGGGCCACAACCACTATGGAAATGCTAATCTACAATTAACACAGAGACGTTATCGAAACGAGAAGCCTTACATATTAATCACAACTTTACTAGATAACTAATAATCGATCTTGCCGCTTCAAGACTTCAGAATATTTAGTGCATATCTCCTCCCCCCCAAACACGATAGACACCACGATCGATCAGCACGATATACTGTACTCAAGCTCATCGAAATTCCTGCAACGGTTAGTGAAGATGCATCACCGAAAGGTACAGTTTGGAAAACAGGCAAGCCTATGACGTCTTCTACCAAATTTCAAATACTGCTTTCTGCTGCAAAACCACTACCGCGCCACCACGAGTGCGTGCTGTGTGCCTTTGTTCCGCTGTTGGCTATTTGAGTGTGCGATTTTGGACCTTTTTTTTCTACATTCGGTTTTGCTTCATTCGGTCTCACACATGTGTTTTTGGAGGCTAGTACTGCGCGCTGACGTTGTTGTACTGTTTCTGTTATGTTCTTTTTTGTTTATTTAATCGCACATGTGCACAGAAATGATGAACACACGACCCACACCGGTCGTCCGTTCATACATCGCACTCAGTCTATTGTTTCTGTATTCCTCACTGTATTACTGCGGACGGTGTTGTGTGCACTTGCGTCGTCGTCGAATGAATGCGTCATTATGTGACAAAATGACTGAAGGGCATCATCTCTGCACTCTTTAATGCACTGTACTGAGGCTCTTACACCACTGTAAAGCGATTCCCACATCAAACCACCATCATGTTTATGATTTTTCAAATTTTCGTTTTCAGTTTCGGTTTGAATTTGAAAATCTGTGCTTATGGTTGTTCCTCTTAAGTTGATCCTTTTATTATTCAGCTTGTTTGGCGTATATAAATATCAACACATGCTTCCCGTCGTCAGTACGATGATGCTCGAAGGGGTTTTCACAGCACCACCGCTCAACGCAACCCACCGCACCCACCAACTCGTATTATCCGTCACGTGTTTCCATGTGATTTTTGTTTTCCTTTCGATATGTTGCGCGCTTATGAACGTTCCCTGGGCTGCGGGGTGTTATCCGGGTTCGAAGCATGAACGACGAGAGGGGTGGGAGATTATTCTGGCACACGATTTTTGTCAATATTTGTACCAACTCTAGGGACGGTAGCCGAAAAAAAAAATCAGGAGCTAAAAACTGCAGAGTACGTTACAAATAATCGTCCCGTGTTGGGTGTGCTTTCTTTACTGTTTTATTAAGGCGTTTTAAAAACAGCTTTAAACGAACTTTTTTTTACTTCTCTTGTTAAAACATGTTATTCTGTTCTGTTCTGGTTCTTTTTGTCCAACGTGTGTTGATTCTGTGTGTATTTGTGATTTTTTCCTTCCTATTAATAATGAATCAGTTTGTTATGTTCTTACTTTTTCCTAAAATCTTTCCTGCGTATGTTTGTCCGTTTTTTGTTGTTGAATTTTTACAATGTACGCAACCACATACTACGTACCTGGTGGGTTATTTGTAGCAAAATAACGTGCCAGACTTTATACCACACACGCACCGCACAGTCAGAGCTTTTTTAATGCACGTGGCCTATTGTGTGCACTTGTACTCGTACCGTGTAACCTGTGTAGCCCCTGCAAGTAGGCAATGCGACAAAGTGGGTCGAATTTTTAATACATTCGTAAGCATCTTTTAAGATGTTTTTATAAATATTTTTACAATATAATTACAAATATTCTTGAGGAGAAAAATCCATCTTTCATGCAAAACATTACGAAACAAATCTCTCTTGCTCTTAGCGTCTGTAACACTTTGTTTACTACTTTGTGTCGATCATAAAACAACAAGCGACTCTGTTTGTGGCGCTTTCTTAGAACTCAACGGATACAAAACAAAAAGGTCCAGATAAGAAAAATATACGCGTTGAAGGTGTCAATAAATGTCTCACTGTGACCTATATTATTCTTAGCGACCCATTCGATGGTCGAAAGGACAAGCGTATTGAAGAAATTAATTGAAACATAAAGTTCAAGTGGAAGATAAAACAAAATGATACACAAACAAATCGGCAAGTTATGGTTTTCTCGGTGCTGGTACACAGTATATCTAATGAGTTATCCATCATCTTCGATTGAATCGTTTCCGATCTTTCTCTCGCTCTCTCCAGGTGGTGGACGCGCGTGCTTTGGTGCGCCACCGCCTCTATACACTGCACGTTAAGCAATCGTTTACCTTCTTATCTGTTTTGTGTACCAATCGGTCTGAAAAAAAAAAATGCTCTTCCCAGACCAAACCCCACCACCCGCCACCTCATACACCCCTTACCGCA